>NC_091222.1:3305423-3500817 GCF_040958095.1 Procambarus clarkii
ATTTGTCCCAATCCCCCCTGCAATTTTCAAAATATCCCAAACATCCAAATTTCGAGGCCTGAGCCATATTTTGGAGCAAAATTCTGGCTCTCTGCACGTATTCGCTGTTTGAAATTACGACTTTTTATACCCAACATATGCCAAGTACTGAAAGCGGCAGTGAGTCACATTTTGCACAAACTCCAATGCAGTTTTCAAAATATCCCAAATATCCCGATTTCGAGGCCTGAGCCATATTTTGGAGCCAAATTCTGGCTTTCTGCACGTATTCGCAGTTTGAAATTACGAATTTTTATACCCAACATATGCCAAGTACTGAAAGCGGCGTTTGGTCACATATTTCCCAAACCTCCCTGCAGTTTTCAAAATATCCCAAACATCCAAATTTCGAGGCCTGATCCATATTTTGGAGCCAAATTCTGGCTCTATGCACGTATTTGCAGTTTGAAATTACTATTTTTATACCCAACATATGCCAAGTACTGAAAGCGGCGTTTGGTCATATTTGTCCCAAACCCCCCAGCAGTTTTCAAAATATCCCAAACATACCAATTTCGAGGCCTGAGCCATATTTTGGAGGCAAATTCTGGCTCTATGCACGTATTCGCAGTTTGAAATTACGACTTTTTATACCCAACACATGCCAAGTCCTTAAAGCGGCAGTGAGTGACATTTTGCACAAACTCCCCTGCAGTTTTCGAAATATCCCAAATATCCCAATTTCGAGGCCTGATCCATATTTTGGAGCCAAATTCTGGCTTTCTGCACGTATTCGCAGTTTCAAATTACAAATTTTTATACCCAACATATGCCAAGTACTGAGAGCGTCGTTTGGTCACATAATTCCCAAACCTCGCTGCAGTTTTCAAAATATCCCAAACATTCAAATTTTGAGGCCTGATCCATATTTTGGAGCCAAATTCTGGCTCTCTGCACGTATTTGCAGTTTGAAATTACGATTTTTATACCCAACATATGCCAAGTACTGAAAGCGGCGTTTGGTCATATTTTCCCAAACTCCCCTGCAGTTTTCAAAATATCCCAAACATCCCAATTTCGAGGCCTGAGTCATATTTTGGAGCCAAATTCAGGCTCTCTGCACATATTCGCAGTTTGAAATTACGACTTTTCATACTCAACATATGCCAAGTACTGAAAGCGGCATTTGGTCACATTTGTCCCATACCCCCCAGCAGTTTTCAAAATATCCCAAACATCCCAATTTCGAGGCCTGATCCATATTTTACAGCCAAATTCTGGCTCTGTGCACGTATTCGCAGTTTGGAATTACGACTTTTTTAGACCCAACATATGCCAAGTACTGAAAGCGGCAATGAGTCACATTTTGCACAAAGTCCCCTGCAGTTTTCAAAATATCCCAAATATCCCAATTTCGAGGCCTGAGCCATATTTTGCAGCCAAATTCTGACTCTCTGCACGTATTCGCAGTTTGAAATTACGACTTTTTTATACCCAACATATACCAAGTACTGAAAGCGGCGTTTGGTCACATTTGTCCCAATCCCCCCTGCAATTTTCAAAATATCCCAAACATCCCAATTTCGAGGCCTGAGCCATATTTTGGAGCCAAATTCAGGCTCTCTGCACGTATTCGTTGTTTGAAATTACGACTTTTATACCCAACATATGCCAAGTACTGAAAGCGGCGTTTGGTCATATTTTCCCAAACTCCCCTGCAGTTTTCAAAATATCCCAAACATCCCAATTTCGAGGCCTGAGTCATATTTTGGAGCCAAATTCAGGCTCTCTGCACATATTCGCAGTTTGAAATTACGACTTTTCATACTCAACATATGCCAAGTACTGAAAGCGGCATTTGGTCACATTTGTCCCAAACCCCCCAGCAGTTTTCAAAATATCCCAAACATCCCAATTTCGAGGCCTGATCCATATTTTACAGCCAAATTCTGGCTCTGTGCACGTATTCGCAGTTTGGAATTACGACTTTTTTAGACCCAACATATGCCAAGTACTGAAAGCGGCAATGAGTCCCATTTTGCACAAAGTCCCCTGCAGTTTTCAAAATATCCCAAATATCCCAATTTCGAGGCCTGAGCCATATTTTGCAGCCAAATTCTGACTCTCTGCACGTATTCGCAGTTTGAAATTACGACTTTTTTATACCCAACATATACCAAGTACTGAAAGCGGCGTTTGGTCACATTTGTCCCAATCCCCCCTGCAATTTTCAAAATATCCCAAACATCCAAATTTCGAGGCCTGAGCCATATTTTGGAGCAAAATTCTGGCTCTCTGCACGTATTCGCTGTTTGAAATTACGACTTTTTATACCCAACATATGCCAAGTACTGAAAGCGGCAGTGAGTCACATTTTGCACAAACTTCAATGCAGTTTTCAAAATATCCCAAATATCCCGATTTCGAGGCCTGAGCCATATTTTGGAGCCAAATTCTGGCTTTCTGCACGTATTCGCAGTTTGAAATTACGAATTTTTATACCCAACATATGCCAAGTACTGAAAGCGGCGTTTGGTCACATATTTCCCAAACCTCCCTGCAGTTTTCAAAATATCCCAAACATCCAAATTTCGAGGCCTGATCCATATTTTGGAGCCAAATTCTGGCTCTATGCACGTATTTGCAGTTTGAAATTACTATTTTTATACCCAACATATGCCAAGTAC
The DNA here is from genome assembly GCF_040958095.1 of Procambarus clarkii. Taxonomy (NCBI): domain Eukaryota; kingdom Metazoa; phylum Arthropoda; class Malacostraca; order Decapoda; family Cambaridae; genus Procambarus; species Procambarus clarkii. Next base: position 3,308,090 of record NC_091222.1, read on the forward strand.
TGAAAGCGGCGTTTGGTCATATTTGTCCCAAACCTCCCTGCAGTTTTCAAAATATCCCAAACATCCCAATTTCGAGGCCTGAGCCATATTTTGGAGCCAAATTCAGGCTCTCTGCACGTATTCGCTGTTTGAAATTACGACTTTTATACCCAACATATGCCAAGTACTGAAAGCGGCGTTTGGTCTTATTTGTCCCAAACTCCCCTGCAGTTTTCACAATATCCCAAACATCCCAATTTCGAGGCCTAAGTCATATTTTGGAGCCAAATTCAGGCTCTCTGCACGTATTCGCAGTTTGAAATTACGACTTTTCATACTCAACATATGCTAAGTACTGAGAGCGGCGTTTGGTCACATTTCTCCCAAACCCCCCAGCAGTTTTCAAAATATCCCAAACATACCAATTTCGAGGCCTGAGCCATATTTTGGAGGCAAATTCTGGCTCTATGCACGTATTCGCAGTTTGAAATAACGACTTTTTATACCCAACACATGCCAAGTCCTTAAAGCGGCAGTGAGTGACATTTTGCACAAAGTCCCCTGCAGTTTTCAAAATATCCCAAATATCCCAATTTCGAGGCCTGAGCCATGTTTTGGAGCCAAATTCTGGCTTTCTGCACGTATTCGCAGTTTGAAATTACGAATTTTTATACCCAACATATGCCAAGTACTGAAAGCGGCGTTTGGTCACATATTTCCCAAACCTCCCTGCAGTTTTCAAAATATCCCAAACATCCAAATTTCGAGGCCTGATCCATATTTTACAGCCAAATTCTGGCTCTGTGCACGTATTCGCAGTTTGGAATTACGACTTTTTTATACCCAACATATGCCAAGTACTGAAAGCGGCGTTTGGTCATATTTGTCCCAAATCTCCCTGCAGTTTTCAAAATATCCCAAACATCTAAATTTCGAGGCCTGAGCCATATTTTGGAGCCAAATTCTGGCTCTCTGCACGTATTCGCAGTTTGAAATTACGACTTTCTATACCCAACATATGCTAAGTACTGAAAGCGGTGTTTGGTCATGTTTGTACCAAACCCCCCAGCAGTTTTCAAAATAAATCAAATATCCCAATTTCGAGGCCTGAGCCATATATTGGTGCCAAATTCTGGCTCTATGCACGTATTCGCTGTTTGAAATTACGACTTTTTATACCCAACACATGCCAAGTCCTGAAAGCGCCAGTGAGTGACATTTTGCACAAACTCCCCTGCAGTTTTTGAAATATCCCAAATATCCCAAATTCGAGGCCTGAGCCATATTTTGGAGCCAAATTCTGGCTCTCTGCACGTATTCGAAGTTTGGAAATACGACTTTTTTATACCCAACATATGCCAAGTACTGAAAGCGACAGTGAGTCACATTTTGCACAAACTCACCTGCAGTTTTCAAAATATCCCAAATATCCCAATTTCGAGGCCTGAGCCATATTTTGTAGCCAAATTCTAACTCTCTGCACGTATTCGCAGTTTGAAATTACGAATTTTTATACCCAACACATGCCAAGTCCTGAAAGCGGCAGCGAGTGACATTTTGCACAAACTCCCCTGCAGTTTTCGAAATATCCCAAATATCCCAATTTCGAGTCCTGATCCATATTTTACAGCCAAATTCTGGCTCTGTGCACGTATTCGCAGTTTGGAATTACGACTTTTTTATACCCAACATATGCCAAGTACTGTAAGCGGCGTTTGGTCATATTTGTCCCAAACCTCCCTGCAGTTTTCAAAATATCCCAAACATCTAAATTTCGAGGCCTGAGCCATATTTTGGAGCTAAATTCTGGCTCTCTGCACGTATTCGAAGTTTGGAAATACGACTTTTTTATACCCAACATATGCCAAGTACTGAAAGCGACAGTGAGTCACATTTTGCACAAACTCCCCTGCAGTTTTCAAAATATCCCAAATATCCCAATTTCGAGGCCTGAGCCATATTTTGTAGCCAAATTCTAACTCTCTGCACGTATTCGCAGTTTGAAATTACGAATTTTTATACCCAACATATGCCATGTACTGAAGCGGCGTTTGGTCACATTTGTCCCAAACCTCCCTGCAGTTTTCAAAATATCCCAAACATCCCAATTTCGAGGCCTGAGCCATATTTTCGAGCCAAATTCTGGCTCTTTGCAGGTATTCGTAGTTTGAAAATACGACTTTTTATACCCAACATATGCCAAGTACTGAAAACGGCAGTGAGTCACATTTTGCACAAAGTCCCCTGCAGTTTTCAAAATATCCAAAACATCCCAATTTCGAGGCCTGAGCCATATTTTCCAGCCAAATTCTGGCTCTCTGCACGTATTCGCAGTTTGAAATAACGACTTTTTATACCCAACATATGCCAAGTACTGAAAGCGGCGTTTGGTCAAATTTGTCCCAATCCCCCCTGCAATTTTCAAAATATCCCAAAGATCCCAATTTCAAGGCCTGAGCCATATTTTGGAGCAAAATTCTGGCTCTCTGCACGTATTCGCTGTTTGAAATTACGACTTTTTATACCCAACATATGCCAAGTACTGAGAGCGGCAGTGAGTAACATTTTGCACAAACTCCAATGCAGTTTTCAAAATATCCCAAATATCCCGATTTCGAGGCCTGAGCCATATTTTGGAGCCAAATTCTGGCTTTCTGCACATATTCGCTGTTTGAAATTACGACTTTTATACCAAACATATGCCAAGTACTGAAAGCGGCGTTTGGTCTTATTTGTCCCAAACTCCCCTGCAGTTTTCACAACATCCCAAACATCCCAATTTCGAGGCCTAAGTCATATTTTGGAGCCAAATTCAGGCTCTCTGCACGTATTCGCAGTTTGAAATTACGACTTTTCATACTCAACATATGCCAAGTACTGAAAGCGGCGTTTGGTTACATTTGTCCCAAACCCCACAGCAGTTTTCAAAATATCCCAAACATACGAATTTCGAGGCCTGAGCCATATTTTGGAGGCAAATTCTGGCTCTATGCACGTATTCGCAGTTTGAATTAACGACTTTTTATACCCAACACATGCCAAGTCCTGAAAGCGGCAGTGAGTGACATTTTGCACAAACTCCCCTGCAGTTTTCGAAAAATCCCAAATATCCCAATTTCGAGGCCTGATCCATATTTTACAGCCAAATTCTGTCTCTGTGAACGTATTAGCAGTTTGGAAATACGACTTTTTTATACCCAACATATGCCAAGTACTGATAGAGGCGTTTGGTCATAATTGTCCCAAACCTCCCTGCAGTTTTCAAAATATCCCAAACATCTAAATTTCGAGGCCTGAGCCATATTTTGGAGCCAAATTCTGGCTCTCTGCACGTATTCGCAGTTTGAAATTACGACTTTCTATACCCAACATATGCTAAGTACTGAAAGCGGTGTTTGGTCATGTTTGTACCAAACCCCCCAGCAGTTTTCAAAATAAATCAAATATCCCAATTTCGAGGCCTGAGCCATATATTGGTGCCAAATTCTGGCTCTATGCACGTATTCGCTGTTTGAAATTACGACTTTTTATACCCAACACATGCCAAGTCCTGAAAGCGCCAGTGAGTGACATTTTGCACAAACTCCCCTGCAGTTTTTGAAATATCCCAAATATCCCAAATTCGAGGCCTGAGCCATATTTTGGAGCCAAATTCTGGCTCTCTGCACGTATTCGAAGTTTGGAAATACGACTTTTTTATACCCAACATATGCCAAGTACTGAAAGCGACAGTGAGTCACATTTTGCACAAACTCACCTGCAGTTTTCAAAATATCCCAAATATCCCAATTTCGAGGCCTGAGCCATATTTTGTAGCCAAATTCTAACTCTCTGCACGTATTCGCAGTTTGAAATTACGAATTTTTATACCCAACACATGCCAAGTCCTGAAAGCGGCAGCGAGTGACATTTTGCACAAACTCCCCTGCAGTTTTCGAAATATCCCAAATATCCCAATTTCGAGTCCTGATCCATATTTTACAGCCAAATTCTGGCTCTGTGCACGTATTCGCAGTTTGGAATTACGACTTTTTTATACCCAACATATGCCAAGTACTGTAAGCGGCGTTTGGTCATATTTGTCCCAAACCTCCCTGCAGTTTTCAAAATATCCCAAACATCTAAATTTCGAGGCCTGAGCCATATTTTGGAGCTAAATTCTGGCTCTCTGCACGTATTCGAGGTTTGGAAATACGACTTTTTTATACCCAACATATGCCAAGTACTGAAAGCGGCAGTGAGTCACATTTTGCACAAACTCCCCTGCAGTTTTCAAAATATCCCAAATATCCCAATTTCGAGGCCTGAGCCATATTTTGTAGCCAAATTCTAACTCTCTGCACGTATTCGCAGTTTGAAATTACGAATTTTTATACCCAACATATGCCATGTACTGAAGCGGCGTTTGGTCACATTTGTCCCAAACCTCCCTGCAGTTTTCAAAATATCCCAAACATCCCAATTTCGAGGCCTGAGCCATATTTTCGAGCCAAATTCTGGCTCTTTGCAGGTATTCGTAGTTTGAAAATACGACTTTTTATACCCAACATATGCCAAGTACTGAAAACGGCAGTGAGTCACATTTTGCACAAAGTCCCCTGCAGTTTTCAAAATATCCAAAACATCCCAATTTCGAGGCCTGAGCCATATTTTCCAGCCAAATTCTGGCTCTCTGCACGTATTCGCAGTTTGAAATAACGACTTTTTATACCCAACATATGCCAAGTACTGAAAGCGGCGTTTGGTCTTATTTGTCCCAAACTCCCCTGCAGTTTTCACAATATCCCAAACATCCCAATTTCGAGGCCTAAGTCATATTTTGGAGCCAAATTCAGGCTCTCTGCACGTATTCGCAGTTTGAAATTACGACTTTTCATACTCAACATATGCCAAGTACTGAAAGCGGCGTTTGGTTACATTTGTCCCAAACCCCACAGCAGTTTTCAAAATATCCCAAACATACGAATTTCGAGGCCTGAGCCATATTTTGGAGGCAAATTCTGGCTCTATGCACGTATTCGCAGTTTGAATTTACGACTTTTTATACCCAACACATGCCAAGTCCTGAAAGCGGCAGTGAGTGACATTTTGCACAAACTCCCCTGCAGTTTTCGAAAAATCCCAAATATCCCAATTTCGAGGCCTGATCCATATTTTACAGCCAAATTCTGTCTCTATGAACGTATTAGCAGTTTGGAATTACGACTTTTTTATACCCAACATATGCCAAGTACTGATAGAGGCGTTTGGTCATAATTGTCCCAAACCTCCCTGCAGTTTTCAAAATATCCCAAACATCCCAATTTCGAGGCCTGAGCCATATTTTGGAGCAAAATTCAGGCTCTCTGCACATATTCGCAGTTTGAAATTACGATTTTTATACCCAACATATGCCAAGTACTGAAAGCGGCGTTTGGTCATATTTGTTCCAAACCTCCCTACAGTTTTCAAAATATCCCAAACATCTCAATTTCGAGGCCTGAGCCATATTTTGGAGCCAAATTCAGGCTCTCTGCACGTATTCGCTGTTTGAAATTACGACTTTTATACCCAACATATGCCAAGTACTGAAAGCGCCATTTGGTCATATTTTCCCAAATTCCCCTGCAGTTTTCAAAATATCCCAAACATCCCAATTTCAAGGCCTGAGTCATATTTTGGAGCCAAATTCAGGCTCTCTGCACTTATTCGCAGTTTGAAATTACGACTTTTCATACTCAACATATGCCAAGTACTGAGAGCGGCGTTTGGTCACATTTGTCCCAAACCCCCCAGCAGTTTTCAAAATATCCCAAACATACCAATTTCGAGGCCTGAGCCATATTTTGGAGGCAAATTCTGGCTCTATGCACGTATTCGCAGTTTGAAATTACGACTTTTTATACCCAACACATGCCAAGTCCTTAAAGCGGCACTGAGTGACATTTGGCACAAACTCCCCTGCAGTTTTCGAAATATCCCAAATATCCCAATTTCGAGGCCTGATCCATATTTTGGAGCCAAATTCTGGCTTTCTGCACGTATTCGCAGTTTGAAATTACAAATTTTTATACCCAACATATGCCAAGTACTGAGAGCGTCGTATGGTCACATAATTCCCAAACCTCCCTGCAGTTTTCAAAATATCCCAAACATTCAAATTTTGAGGCCTGATCCATATTTTGGAGCCAAATTCTGGCTCTCTGCACGTATTTGCAGTTTGAAATTACGATTTTTATACCCAACATATGCCAAGTACTGAAAGCGGCGTTTGGTCATATTTGTTCCAAATATCCCTACAGTTTTCAAAATATCCCAAACATCCCAATTTCGACGCCTGAGCCATATTTTGGAGCCAAATTCAGGCTCTCTGCACGTATTCGTTGTTTGAAATTACGAATTTTATACCCAACATATGCCAAGTACTGAAAGCGGCGTTTGGTCATATTTTCCCAAACTCCCCTGCAGTTTTCAAAATATCCCAAACATCCCAATTTCGAGGCCTGTGTCATATTTTGGAGCCAAATTCAGGCTCTCTGCACATATTCGCAGTTTGAAATTACGACTTTTCATACTCAACATATGCCAAGTACTGAAAGCGGCATTTGGTCACATTTGTCCCAAACCCCCCAGCAGTTTTCAAAATATCCCAAACATCCCAATTTCGAGGCCTGATCCATATTTTACAGCCAAATTCTGGCTCTGTGCACGTATTCGCAGTTTGGAATTACGACTTTTTTAGACCCAACATATGCCAAGTACTGAAAGCGGCAATGAGTCACATTTTGCACAAAGTCCCCTGCAGTTTTCAAAATATCCCAAATATCCCAATTTCGAGGCCTGAGCCATATTTTGCAGCCAAATTCTGACTCTCTGCACGTATTCGCAGTTTGAAATTACGACTTTTTTATACCCAACATATACCAAGTACTGAAAGCGGCGTTTGGTCACATTTGTCCCAATCCCCCCTGCAATTTTCAAAATATCCCAAAGATCCAAATTTCGAGGCCTGAGCCATATTTTGGAGCAAAATTCTGGCTCTCTGCACGTATTCGCTGTTTGAAATTACGACTTTTTATACCCAACATATGCCAAGTACTGAAAGCGGCAGTGAGTCACATTTTGCACAAACTCCAATGCAGTTTTCAAAATATCCCAAATATCCCGATTTCGAGGCCTGAGCCATATTTTGGAGCCAAATTCTGGCTTTCTGCACGTATTCGCAGTTTGAAATTACGAATTTTTATACCCAACATATGCCAAGTACTGAAAGCGGCGTTTGGTCACATATTTCCCAAACCTCCCTGCAGTTTTCAAAATATCCCAAACATCCAAATTTCGAGGCCTGATCCATATTTTGGAGCCAAATTCTGGCTCTCTGCACGTATTTGCAGTTTGAAATTACTATTTTTATACCCAACATATGCCAAGTACTGAAAGCGGCGTTTGGTCATATTTGTCCCAAACCTCCCTGCAGTTTTCAAAATATCCCAAACATCCCAATTTCGAGGCCTGAACCATATTTTGGAGCCAAATTCAGGCTCTCTGCACGTATTCGCTGTTTGAAATTACGACTTTTATACCCAACATATGCCAAGTACTGAAAGCGGCGTTTGGTCTTATTTGTCCCAAACTCCCCTGCAGTTTTCACAATATCCCAAACATCCCAATTTCGAGGCCTAAGTCATATTTTGGAGCCAAATTCAGGCTCTCTGCACGTATTCGCAGTTTGAAATTACGACTTTTCATACTCAACATATGCCAAGTACTGAAAGCGGCGTTTGGTCACATTTGTCCCAAACCCCACAGCAGTTTTCAAAATATCCCAAACATACGAATTTCGAGGCCTGAGCCATATTTTGGAGGCAAATTCTGGCTCTATGCACGTATTCGCAGTTTGAATTTACGACTTTTTATACCCAACACATGCCAAGTCCTGAAAGCGGCAGTGAGTGACATTTTGCACAAACTCCCCTGCAGTTTTCGAAATATCCCAAATATCCCAATTTCGAGGCCTGATCCATATTTTACAGACAAATTCTGACTCTCTGCACGTATTCGCAGTTTGAAATTACGACTTTTTTATACCTAACATATACCAAGTACTGAAAGCAGCGTTTGGTCACATATTTCCCAAACCTCCCTGCAGTTTTCAAAATATCCCAAACATCCCAATTTCGAGGCCTGAGCCATATTTTGGAGCCAAATTCAGGCTCTCTGCACATATTCGCAGTTTGAAATTACGATTTTTATACCCAACATATGCCAAGTACTGAAAGCGGCGTTTGGTCATATTTGTTCCAAACCTCCCTACAGTTTTCAAAATATCCCAAACATCCCAATTTCGAGGCCTTAGCCATATTTTGGAGCCAAATTCAGGCTCTCTGCACGTATTCGCTGTTTGAAATTACGACTTTTATACCCAACATATGCCAAGTACTGAAAGCGGCGTTTGGTCTTATTTTCCCAAACTCCCCTGCAGTTTTCAAAATCTCCCAAACATCCCAATTTCAAGGCCTGAGTCATATTTTGGAGCCAAATTCAGGCTCTCTGCACTTATTCGCAGTTTGAAATTACGACTTTTCATACTCAACATATGCCAAGTACTGCGAGCGGCGTTTGGTCACATTTGTCCCAAACCCCCCACCAGTTTTCAAAATCTCCCAAACATCCCAATTTCAAGGCCTGAGTCATATTTTGGAGGCAAATTCTGGCTCTATGCACGTATTCGCAGTTTGAAATTACGACTTTTTATACCCAACACATGCCAAGTCCTTAAAGCGGCAGTGAGTGACATTTGGCACAAACTCCCCTGCAGTTTTCGAAATATCCCAAATATCCCAATTTCGAGGCGTGATCCATATTTTACAGCCAAATTCTGGCTCTGTGCACGTATTCGCAGTTTGGAATTACGACTTTTTTATACCCAACATATGCCAAGTAGTGAAAGCGGCAATGAGTCACATTTTGCACAAAGTCCCCTGCAGTTTTCAAAATATCCCAAATATCCCAATTTCGAGGCCTGAGCCATATTTTGGAGCCAAATTCTGGCTTTCTGCACGTATTCGCAGTTTGAAATTACGAATTTTTATACCCAACATATGCCAAGTACTGAAAGCGGCGTTTGGTCACATATTTCCCAAACCTCCCTGCAGTTTTCAAAATATCCCAAACATCCAAATTTCGAGGCCTGATCCATATTTTACAGCCAAATTCTGGCTCTGTGCACGTATTCGCAGTTTGGAATTACGACTTTTTTATACCCAACATATGCCAAGTACTGAAAGCGGCGTTTGGTCATATTTGTCCCAAACCTCCCTGCAGTTTTCAAAATATTCCAAACATCTAAATTTCGAGGCCTGAGCCATATTTTGGAGCCAAATTCTGGCTCTCTGCACGTATTCGCAGTTTGAAATTACGACTTTCTATACCCAACATATGCCAAGTACTGAAAGCGGTGTTTGGTCATGTTTGTACCAAACCCCCCAGCAGTTTTCAAAATAAATCAAATATCCCAATTTCGAGGCCTGAGCCATATATTGGTGCCAAATTCTGGCTCTATGCACGTATTCGCTGTTTGAAATTACGACTTTTTATACCCAACACATGCCAAGTCCTGAAAGCGCCAGTGAGTGACATTTTGCACAAACTCCCCTGCAGTTTTTGAAATATCCCAAATATCCCAAATTCGAGGCCTGAGCCATATTTTGGAGCCAAATTCTGGCTCTCTGCACGTATTCGAAGTTTGGAAATGCGACTTTTTTATACCCAACATATGCCAAGAACTGAAAGCGACAGTGAGTCACATTTTGCACAAACTCACCTGCAGTTTTCAAAATATCCCAAATATCCCAATTTCGAGGCCTGAGCCATATTTTGTAGCCAAATTCTAACTCTCTGCACGTATTCGCAGTTTGAAATTACGAATTTTTATACCCAACACATGCCAAGTCCTAAAAGCGGCAGCGAGTGACATTTTTGCACAAACTCCCCTGCAGTTTTCGAAATATCCCAAATATCCCAATTTCGAGTCCTGATCCATATTTTACAGCCAAATTCTGGCTCTGTACACGTATTCGCAGTTTGGAATTACGACTTTTTTATACCCAACATATGCCAAGTACTGTAAGCGGCGTTTGGTCATATTTGTCCCAAACCTCCCTGCAGTTTTCAAAATATCCCAAACATCTAAATTTCGATGCCTGAGCCATATTTTGGAGCTAAATTCTGGCTCTCTGCACGTATTCGAAGTTTGGAAATACGACTTTTTTATACCCAACATATGCCAAGTACTGAAAGCGATAGTGAGTCACATTTTGCACAAACTCCCGTGCAGTTTTCCAAATATCCCAAATATCCCAATTTCGAGGCCTGAGCCATATTTTGTAGCCAAATTCTAACTCTCTGCACGTATTCGCAGTTTGAAATTACGAATTTTTATACCCAACATATGCCATGTACTGAAGCGGCGTTTGGTCACATTTGTCCCAAACCTCCCTGCAGTTTTCAAAATATCCCAAACATCCCAATTTCGAGGCCTGAGCCATATTTTCGAGCCAAATTCTGGCTCTTTGCAGGTATTCGTAGTTTGAAAATACGACTTTTTATACACAACATATGCCAAATACTGAAAACGGCAGTGAGTCACATTTTGCACAAAGTCCCCTGCAGTTTTAAAAATATCCAAAACATCCCAATTTCGAGGCCTGAGCCATATTTTCCAGCCAAATTCTGGCTCTCTGCACGTATTCGCAGTTTGAAATAACGACTTTTTATACCCAACATATGCCAAGTACTGAAAGCGGCGTTTGGTCACATTTGTCCCAATCCCCCCTGCAATTTTCATAATATCCCAAAGATTCCAATTTCAAGGCCTGAGCCATATTTTGGAGCAAAATTCTGGCTCTCTGCACGTATTCGCTGTTTAAAATTACGACTTTTTATACCCAACATATGACAAGTACTGAAAGCGGCAGTGAGTAACATTTTGCACAAACTCCAATGCAGTTTTCAAAATATCCCAAATATCCCGATTTCGAGGCCTGAGCCATATTTTGGAGCCAAATTCTGGCTTTCTGCACATATTCGCAGTTTGAAATTACAAATTTTTATACCAAACATATGCCAAGTACTGAAAGCGTCGTTTGGTCACATAATTCCCAAACCTCCCTGCAGTTTTCAAAATATCCCAAACATTCAAATTTCGAGGCCTGATCCATATTTTAGAGCCAAATTCTGGCTCTCTGCACGTATTTGCAGTTTGAAATTACGATTTTTATACCCAACATATGCCAAGTACTGAAAGCGGCGTTTGGTCATATTTGTTCCAAACCTCCCTTCAGTTTTCAAAATATGCCAAACATCCCAATTTCAAGGCCTGAGCCATATTTTGGAGCCAAATTCAGGCTCTCGGGACGTATTCGCTGTTTGAAATTACGACTTTTATACCCAACATATGCCAAGTACTGAAAGCGGCGTTTGGTCTTATTTGTCCCAAACTCCCCTGCAGTTTTCACAATATCCCAAACATCCCAATTTCGAGGCCTAAGTCATATTTTGGAGCCAAATTCAGGCTCATAGCACGTATTCGCAGTTTGAAATTACGACTTTTCATACTCAACATATGCCAAGTACTGAAAGCGGCGTTTGGTCACATTTGTCCCAAACCCCACAGCAGTTTTCAAAATATCCCAAACATACGAATTTCGAGGCCTGAGCCATATTTTGGAGGCAAATTCTGGCTCTATGCACGTATTCGCAGTTTGAATTTACGACTTTTTATACCCAACACATGCCAAGTCCTGAAAGCGGCAGTGAGTGACATTTTGCACAAACTCCCCTGCAGTTTTCGAAATATCCCAAATATCCCAATTTCGAGGCCTGATCCATATTTTACAGCCAAATTCTGACTCTCTGCACGTATTCGCAGTTTGAAATTACGACTTTTTTATACCTAACATATACCAAGTACTGAAAGCAGCGTTTGGTCACATATTTCCCAAACCTCCCTGCAGTTTTCAAAATATCCCAAACATCCCAATTTCGAGGCCTGAGCCATATTTTGGAGCCAAATTCAGGCTCTCTGCACATATTCGCAGTTTGAAATTACGATTTTTATACCCAACATATGCCAAGTACTGAAAGCGGCGTTTGGTCATATTTGTTCCAAACCTCCCTACAGTTTTCAAAATATCCCAAACATCCCAATTTCGAGGCCTTAGCCATATTTTGGAGCCAAATTCAGGCTCTCTGCACGTATTCGCTGTTTGAAATTACGACTTTTATACCCAACATATGCCAAGTACTGAAAGCGGCATTTGGTCATATTTTCCCAAACTCCCCTGCAGTTTTCAAAATCTCCCAAACATCCCAATTTCAAGGCCTGAGTCATATTTTGGAGCCAAATTCAGGCTCTCTGCACTTATTCGCAGTTTGAATTTACGACTTTTCATACTCAACATATGCCAAGTACTGCGAGCGGCGTTTGGTCACATTTGTCCCAAACCCCCCAGCAGTTTTCAAAATCTCCCAAACATCCCAATTTCAAGGCCTGAGTCATATTTTGGAGGCAAATTCTGGCTCTATGCACGTATTCGCAGTTTGAAATTACGACTTTTTATACCCAACACATGCCAAGTCCTTAAAGCGGCAGTGAGTGACATTTGGCACAAACTCCCCTGCAGTTTTCGAGATATCCCAAATATCCCAATTTCGAGGCCTGATCCATATTTTACAGCCAAATTCTGGCTCTGTGCACGTATTCGCAGTTTGGAATTACGACTTTTTTATACCCAACATATGCCAAGTACTGAAAGCGGCAATGAGTCACATTTTGCACAAAGTCCCCTGCAGTTTTCAAAATATCCCAAATATCCCAATTTCGAGGCCTGAGCCATATTTTGGAGCCAAATTCTGGCTTTCTGCACGTATTCGCAGTTTGAAATTACGAATTTTTATACCCAACATATGCCAAGTACTGAAAGCGGCGTTTGGTCACATATTTCCCAAACCTCCCTGCAGTTTTCAAAATATCCCAAACATCCAAATTTCGAGGCCTGATCCATATTTTACAGCCAAATTCTGGCTCTGTGCACGTATTCGCAGTTTGGAATTACGAATTTTTATACCCAACATATGCCAAGTACTGAAAGCGGCGTTTGGTCATATTTGTCCCAAACGTCCCTGCAGTTTTCAAAATATTCCAAACATCTAAATTTCGAGGCCTGAGCCATATTTTGGAGCCAAATTCTGGCTCTCTGCACGTATTCGCAGTTTGAAATTACGACTTTCTATACCCAACATATGCCAAGTACTGAAAGCGGTGTTTGGTCATGTTTGTACCAAACCCCCCAGCAGTTTTCAAAATAAATCAAATATCCCAATTTCGAGGCCTGAGCCATATATTGGTGCCAAATTCTGGCTCTATGCACGTATTCGCTGTTTGAAATTACGACTTTTTATACCCAACACATGCCAAGTCCTGAAAGCGCCAGTGAGTGACATTTTGCACAAACTCCCCTGCAGTTTTTGAAATATCCCAAATATCCCAAATTCGAGGCCTGAGCCATATTTTGGAGCCAAATTCTGGCTCTTTGCACGTATTCGAAGTTTGGAAATGCGACTTTTTTATACCCAACATATGCCAAGTACTAAAAGCGACAGTGAGTCACATTTTGCACAAACTCACCTGCAGTTTTCAAAATATCCCAAATATCCCAATTTCGAGGCCTGAGCCATATTTTGTAGCCAAATTCTAACTCTCTGCACGTATTCGCAGTTTGAAATTACGAATTTTTATACCCAACACATGCCAAGTCCTGAAAGCGGCAGCGAGTGACATTTTGCACAAACTCCCCTGCAGTTTTCGAAATATCCCAAATATCCCAATTTCGAGTCCTGATCCATATTTTACAGCCAAATTCTGGCTCTGTGCACGTATTCGCAGTTTGGAATTACGACTTTTTTATACCCAACATATGCCAAGTACTGTAAGCGGCGTTTGGTCATATTTGTCCCAAACCTCCCTGCAGTTTTCAAAATATCCCAAACATCTAAATTTCGAGGCCTGAGCCATATTTTTGAGCCAAATTCTGGCTCTCTGCACGTATTCGCAGTTTGAAATTACGACGTTCTATACCCAACATATGCCAAGTACTGAAAGCGGTGTTTGGTCATGTTTGTACCAAACCCCCCAGCAGTTTTCAAAATAAATCAAATATCCCAATTTCGAGGCCTGAGCCATATATTGGTGCCAAATTCTGGCTCTATGCACGTATTCGCTGTTTGAAATTACGACTTTTTATACCCAACACATGCCAAGTCCTGAAAGCACCAGTGAGTGACATTTTGCACAAACTCCCCTGCAGTTTTCGAAATATCCCAAATATCCCAAATTCGAGGCCTGAGCCATATTTTGGAGCCAAATTCTGGCTCTCTGCACGTATTCGATGTTTGGAATTACGACTTTTTTATACCCAACATATGCCAAGTACTGAAAGCAGCAGTGAGTCACATTTTGCACAAACTCCCCTGCAGTTTTTAAAATATCCCAAATATCCCAATTTCGAGGCCTGAGCCATATTTTGTAGCAAAATTCTAACTCTCTGAACGTATTCGCAGTTTGAAATTACGAATTTTTATACCCAACATATGCCATGTACTGAAAGCGGCGTTTGGTCACATTTGTCCCAAACCTCCCTGGAGTTTTCAAAATATCCCAAACATCCCAATTTCGAGGCCTGAGCCATATTTTCGAGCCAAATTCTGGCTCTTTGCATGTATTCGTAGTTTGGAATTACGACTTTTTATACCCAACATATGCCAAGTACTGAAAGCGGCGTTTGGTCACATTTGTCCCAATCCCCCCTGCAATTTTCAAAATATCCCAAAGATCCGAATTTCGAGGCCTGAGCCATATTTTGGATCAAAATTCTGGCTCTCTGCACGTATTCGCTGTTTGAAATTACGACTTTTTATACCCAACATATGCCAAGTATTGAAAGCGGCAGTGAGTAACATTTTGCACAAACTCCAAAGCAGTTTTCAAAATATCCCAAATATCCCGATTTCGAGGCCTGAGCCATATTTTGGAGCCAAATTCTGGCTTTCTGCACGTATTCGCAGTTTGAAATTACAAATTTTTATACCCAACATATGCCAAGTACTGAAAGCGGCGTTTGGTCATATTTTCCCAAACTCCCCTACAGTTTTCAAAATATCCCAACCATCCCAATTTCGAGGCCTGAGTCATATTTTGGAGCCAAATTCAGGCTCTCTGCACATATTCGCAGTTTGAAATTACGAATTTTCATACTCAACATATGCCAAGTACTGAAAGCGGCGTTTGGTCACATTTGTCCCAAACCCCCCAGCAGTTTTCAAAATATCTCAAACATACCAATTTCGAGGCCTGATCCATATTTTGGAGCCAAATTCTGGCTCTCTGCACGTATTTGCAGTTTGAAATTACGATTTTTATACCCAACATATGCTAAGTACTGAAAGCGGCGTTTGGTCATATTTGTTCCAAACCTCCCTACAGTTTTCAAAATATCCCAAACATCCCAATTTCGAGGCCTGAGCCATTTTTTGGAGTCAAATTCAGGCTCTCTGCACGTATTCGCTGTTTGAAATTACGACTTTTATACCCAACATATGCCAAGTACTGAAAGCGGCGTTTGGTCATATTTTCCCAAACTCCCCTGCAGTTTTCAAAATATCCCAAACATCCCAATTTCGAGGCCTGAGTCATATTTTGAGCAAAATTCAGGCTCTCTGCACATATTCGCAGTTTGAAATTACGACTTTTCATACTCAACATATGCCAAGTACTGAAAGCGGCGTTTGGTCACATTTGTCCCAAACCCCCCCCCCCAGCAGTTTTCAAAATATCCCAAACATACCAATTTCGAGGCCTGAGCCATATTTTGGAGGCAAATTCTGGCTCTATGCACGTATTCGCAGTTTAAAATTACGACTTTTTATACCCAACACATGCCAAGTCCTTAAAGCGGCAGTGAGTGACATTTGGCACAAACTCACCTGCAGTTTTCGAAATATCCCAATTTCGAAGCCTGATCCATATTTTACAGCCAAATTCTGGCTCTGTGCACGTATTCGCAGTTTGGAATTACGACTTTTTTAGACCCAACATATGCCAAGTACTGAAAGCGGCGTTTGGTCACATTTGTCCCAATCCCCCCTGAAATTTTCAAAATATCCCAAAGATCCCAATTTCGAGGCCTGAGCCATATTTTGCAGCCAAATTCTGACTCTCTGCACGTATTCGCTGTTTGAAATTACGACTTTTTATACCCAACATATGCCAAGTACTGAAAGCGGCAGTGAGTCACATTTTGCACAAACTCCAATGCAGTTTTCAAAATATCCCAAATATCCCGATTTCGAGGCCTGAGCCATATTTTGGAGCCAAATTCTGGCTTTCTGCACGTATTCCCAGTTTGAAATTACGAATTTTTATACCCAACATATGCCAAGTACTGAAAGCGGCGTTTGGTCACATATTTCCCAAACCTCCCTGCAGTTTTCAAAATATCCCAAACATCCAAATTTCGAGGCCTGATCCATATTTTGGAGCCAAATTCTGGATCTCTGCACGTATTTGCAGTTTGAAATTACTATTTTTATACCCAACATATGCCAAGTACTGAAAGCGGCGTTTGGTCATATTTGTCCCAAACCTCCCTGCAGTTTTCAAAATATCCCAAACATCCCAATTTCGAGGCCTGAGCCATATTTTGGAGCCAAATTCAGGCTCTCTGCACGTATTCGCTGTTTGAAATTACGACTTTTATACCCAACATATGCCAAGTACTGAAAGTGGCGTTTGGTCTTATTTGTCCCAAACTCCCCTGCAGTTTTCACAATATCCCAAACATCCCAATTTCGAGGCCTAAGTCATATTTTGGAGCAAAATTCAGGCTCTCTGCACGTATTCGCAGTTTGAAATTACGACTTTTCATACTCAACATATGCCAAGTACTGAAAGCGGCGTTTGGTCACATTTGTCCCAAACCCCACAGCAGTTTTCAAAATATCCCAAACATACGAATTTCGAGGCCTGAGCTATATTTTGGAGGCAAATTCTGGCTCTATGCACGTATTCGCAGTTTGAATTTACGACTTTTTATACCCAACACATGCCAAGTCCTGAAAGCGGCAGTGAGTGACATTTTGCATAAACTCCCCTGCAGTTTTCTAAATATCCCAAATATCCCAATTTCGAGGCCTGATCCATATTTTACAGCCAAATTCTGTCTCTGTGAATGTATTCGCAGTTTGGAATTACGACTTTTTTATACCCAACATATGCCAAGTACTGAAAGAGGCGTTTGGTCATAATTGTCCCAAACCTCCCTGCAGTTTTCAAAATATCCCAAACATCCCAATTTCGAGGCCTGAGCCATATTTTGGAGCAAAATTCTGGCTCTCTGCACGTATTTGCTGTTTGAAATTACGACTTTTTATACCCAACATATGCAAAGTACTGAAGGCGGCAGTGAATCACATTTTGCACAAAGTCCCCTGCAGTTTTCAAAATATCCCAAATATCCAAATTTCGAGGCCTGAGCCATATTTTGCAGCCAAATTCTGACTCTCTGCACGTATTCGCAGTTTGAAATTACGACTTTTTTATATCTAACATATACCAAGTACTGAAAGCAGCGTTTGGTCACATATTTCCCAAACCTCCCTGCAGTTTTCAAAATATCCCAAACATCCCAATTTCGAGGCCTGAGCCATATTTTGGAGCCAAATTCAGGCTCTCTGCACATATTCGCAGTTTGAAATTACGATTTTTATACCCAACATATGCCAAGTACTGAAAGCGGCGTTTGGTCATATTTGTTCCAAACCTCCCTACAGTTTTCAATATATCCCAAACATTCCAATTTCGAGGCCTGAGCCATATTTTGGAGCCAAATTCAGGCTCTCTGTACGTATTCGCTGTTTGAAATTACGACTTTTATACCCAACATATGCCAAGTACTGAAAGCGGCGTTTGGTCATATTTTCCCAAACTCCCCTGCAGTTTTCAAAATATCCCAAACATCCCAATTTCAAGGCCTGAGTCATATTTTGTAGCCAAATTCAGGCTCTCTGCACTTATTCGCAGTTTGAAATTACGACTTTTCATACTCAACATATGCCAAGTACTGAGAGCGGCGTTTGGTCACATTTGTCCCAAACCCCCCAGCAGTTTTCAAAATATCCCAAACATACCAATTTCGAGGCCTGAGCCATATTTTGGAGGCAAATTCTGGCTCTATGCACGTATTCGCAGTTTGAATTTACGACTTTTTATACCCAACACATGCCAAGTCCTGAAAGCGGCAGTGAGTGACATTTTGCATAAACTCCCCTGCAGTTTTCTAAATATCCCAAATATCCCAATTTCGAGGCCTGATCCATATTTTACAGCCAAATTCTGTCTCTGTGAATGTATTCGCAGTTTGGAATTACGACTTTTTTATACCCAACATATGCCAAGTACTGAAAGAGGCGTTTGGTCATAATTGTCCCAAACCTCCCTGCAGTTTTCAAAATATCCCAAACATCCCAATTTCTAGGCCTGAGCCATATTTTGGAGCAAAATTCTGGCTCTCTGCACGTATTTGCTGTTTGAAATTACGACTTTTTATACCCAACATATGCAAAGTACTGAAGGCGGCAGTGAATCACATTTTGCACAAAGTCCCCTGCAGTTTTCAAAATATCCCAAATATCCAAATTTCGAGCCCTGAGCCATATTTTGCAGCCAAATTCTGACTCTCTGCACGTATTCGCAGTTTGAAATTACGACTTTTTTATATCTAACATATACCAAGTACTGAAAGCAGCGTTTGGTCACATATTTCCCAAACCTCCCTGCAGTTTTCAAAATATCCCAAACATCCCAATTTCGAGGCCTGAGCCATATTTTGGAGCCAAATTCAGGCTCTCTGCACATATTCGCAGTTTGAAATTACGATTTTTATACCCAACATATGCCAAGTACTGAAAGCGGCGTTTGGTCATATTTGTTCCAAACCTCCCTACAGTTTTCAATATATCCCAAACATCCCAATTTCGAGGCCTGAGCCATATTTTGGAGCCAAATTCAGGCTCTCTGCACGTATTCGCTGTTTGAAATTACGACTTTTATACCCAACATATGCCAAGTACTGAAAGCGGCGTTTGGTCATATTTTCCCAAACTCCCCTGCAGTTTTCAAAATATCCCAAACATCCCAATTTCAAGGCCTGAGTCATATTTTGTAGCCAAATTCAGGCTCTCTGCACTTATTCGCAGTTTGAAATTACGACTTTTCATACTCAACATATGCCAAGTACTGAGAGCGGCGTTTGGTCACATTTGTCCCAAACCCCCCAGCAGTTTTCAAAATATCCCAAACATACCAATTTCGAGGCCTGAGCCATATTTTGGAGGCAAATTCTGGCTCTATGCACGTATTCGCAGTTTGAAATTACGACTTTTTATACCCAACACATGCCAAGTCCTTAAAGCGGCAGTGAGTGACATTTGGCACAAACTCCCCTGCAGTTTTCGAAATATCCCAAATATCCCAATTTCGAGGCCTGATCCATATTTTACAGCCAAATTCTGGCTCTGTGCACGTATTCGCAGTTTGGAATTACGACTTTTTTATACCCAACATATGCCAAGTACTGAAAGCGGCAATGAGTCAAATTTTGCACAAAGTCCTCTGCAGTTTTCAAAATATCCCAAATATCCCAATTTCGCGGCCTGAGCCATATTTTTCAGCCAAATTCTGACTCTCTGCACGTATTCGCAGTTTGAAACTACGACTTTTTTATACCCAACATATACCAAGTACTGAAAGCGGAGTTTGGTCACATTTGTCCCAATCCCCCCTGCAATTTTCAAAATATCCCAAAGATCCCAATTTCGAGGCCTGAGCCATATTTTGGAGCAAAATTCTGGCTCTCTGCACGTATTCGCTGTTTGAAATTACGAGTTTTTATACCCAACATATGCCAAGTACTGAAAGCGGCAGTGAGTCACATTTTGCACAAACTCCAATGCAGTTTTCAAAATATCCCAAATATACCGATTTCGAGGCCTGATCCATATTTTGGAGCCAAATTCTGGCTCTCTGCACGTATTTGCAGTTTGAAATAACTATTTCTATACCCAACATATGCCAAGTACTGAAAGCGGCGTTTGGTCATATTTGTCCCAAACCTCCCTGCAGTTTTCAAAATATCCCAAACATCCCAATTTCGAGGCCTGAGCCATATTTTGGAGCCAAATTCTGGCTCTCTGCACGTATTCGCTGTTTGAAATTACGACTTTTAAACCCAACATATGCCAAGTACTGAAAGCGGCGTTTGGTCTTATTTGTCCCAAACTCCCCTGCAGTTTTCAAAATATCCCAAACATCCCAATTTCGAGGCCTGAGTCATATTTTGGAGCCAAATTCAGGCTCATAGCACGTATTCGCAGTTTGAAATTACGACTTTTCAAACTCAACATATGCCAAGTACTGAAAGCGGCGTTTGGTCACATTTGTCCCAAACCACCCAGCAGTTTTCAAAATATCCCAAACATACCAATTTTGAGGCCTGAGCCATATTTTGGAGGCAAATTCTGGCTCTATGCACGTATTCGCAGTTTGAATTTACGACTTTTTGTACCCAACACATGCCAAGTCCTGAAAGCGGCAGTGAGTGACATTTTGCACAAACTCCCTGCAGTTTTCGAAATATCCCAAATATCACAATTTCGAGGCCTGAGCCATATTTTGGAGCCAAATTCTGGCTCTCTGCACGTATTTGCAGTTTGAAATTACGATTTTTAAACCCAATATATGCCAAGTACTGAAAGCGGCATTTGGTCATATTTGTCCCAAACCTCCCTGCAATTTTCCAAATATCCCAAACATCCCAATTTCGAGGCCTGAGCCATATTTTGGAGCAAAATTCCGGCTCTTTGCACGTATTCGCAGTTTGAAATTACGAATTTTTATACCCAACATATGCCAAGTACTTAAAGCGGCGTTTGGTCACATATTTCCCAAACCTCCCTGCTGTTTTCAAAATATCCCAAACATCCAAATTTCGGGGGCCTGATCCATATTTTAGAGCCAAATTCATGCTCTCTGCACGTATTCGCAGTTTGAAATTCCGACTTTTCATACACAACATATGCCAAGTACTGAAAGCGGAAGTGAGTCACATTTTGCACAAAGTCCCCTGTAGTTTTCAAAATATTTCCAAATATCCCAATTTCGAGGCCTGAGCCATATTTTGCCGCCAAATTCTGGCTCTCTGCACGTATTCGCAGTTTGAAATTACGATTTTTTATACCCAACATATACCAAGTACTGAAAGCGGCGTTTGGTCACATATTTCCCAAACCTCCCTGCAGTTTTCAAAATATCCCAAACATCAAAATTTCGAGGCCTGAGCCATATTTTGGAGCCAAATTCAGGCTCTCTGCACGTATTCGCAGTTTGAAATTACGACTTTTCATACTCAACATATGCCAAGTACTGAAAGCGGCAGTGAGTGACATTTTGAACAAACTCCCCTGCAGTTTTCGAAATATCCCAAATATCCCAATTTCGAGGCCTGATCCATATTTTACAGCCAAATTCTGTCTCTGTGAACGTATTCGCAGTTTGGAATTACGACTTTTTTATACCCAACATATGCCAAGTACTGAAAGAGGAGTTTGGTCATAATTGTCCCAAACCTCCCTGCAGTTTTCAGAATATCCCAAACATCCCAATTTCGAGGCCTGAGCCATATTTTGGAGCAAAATTCTGGCTCTCTGCACGTATTCGCTGTTTGAAATTACGACTTTTTATACCCAACATATGCAAAGTACTGAAGGCGGCAGTGAATCACATTTTGCACAAAGTCCCCTGTAGTTTTCAAAATATTTCCAAATATCCCAATTTCGAGGCCTGAGCCATATTTTGCCGCCAAATTCTGGCTCTCTGCACGTATTCGCAGTTTGAAATTACGACTTTTTTATACCCAACATATACCAAGTACTGAAAGCGGCGTTTGGTCACATATTTCCCAAACCTCCCTGCAGTTTTCAAAATATCCCAAACATCCCAATTTCGAGGCCTGAGCCATATTTTGGAGCCAAATTCAGGCTCTCTGCACGTATTCGCAGTTTGAAATTACGACTTTTCATACTCAACATATGCCAAGTACTGAAAGCGGCGTTTGGTCAAATTTGTCCCAAACCCCCCTGTACTTTTCAAAATATCCCAAACATCCCAATTTCGAGGCCTGAGCCATATTTTGGAGCAAAATTCGGGCTCTTTGCACGTATTCGCTGTTTGAAATTACGACTTTTTATACCCAACATATGCCAAGTACTGAAAGCGGCAGTGAGTCACATTTTGCACAAACTCCAATGCAGTTTTCAAAATATCCCAAATATCCCAATTTCGAGGCCTGAGCCATATTTTGGAGCAAAATTCTGGCTTTCTGCACGTATTCGCAGTTTGAAATTACGAATTTTTATACCCAACATATGCCAAGTACTGAAAGCGGCGTTTGGTCACATATTTCCCAAACCTCCCTGTAGTTTTCAAAATATCCCAAACATTCAAATTTCGGGGCCTGATCCATATTTTGGAGCCAAATTCAGGCTCTCTGCACGTATTCGCAGTTTGAAATTACGACTTTTCTACTCAACATATGCCAAGTACTGAAAGCGGCGTTTGGTCACATATGTCCCAAGCACCCCAGCAGTTTTCAAAATATCCCAAACATACCAATTTCGAGGCCTGAGCCATATTTTGGAGGCAAATTCTGGCTCTATGCACGTATTCGCAGTTTGAAATTACGACTTTTTATACCCAACACATACCAAGTCCTGAAAGCGGCAGTGAGTGACATTTTGCACAAACTCCCCTGCAGTTTTCGAAATATCCCAAATATCCCAATTTCGAGGCCTGATCCATATTTTACAGCCAAAGTCTGGCTCTCTGCACGTATTCGCAGTTTGGAATTACGACTTTTTTAGACCCAACATATGCCAAGTACTGAAAGCGGCGTTTGGTCACATTTGTCCCAATCCCCCCCTGCAATTTTCAAAATATCCCAAAGATCCCAATTTCGAGCCCTGAGCCATATTCTGCAGCCAAATTCTGACTCTCTGCACGTATTCGCAGTTTGAAATTACGACTTTTTTATACCCAACATATACCAAGTACTGAAAGTGGCGTTTGGTCACATTTGTCCCAATCCCCCCTGCAATTTTCAAAATATCCCAAAGATCCCAATTTCGAGGCCTGAGCCATATTTTGGAGCAAAATTCTGGCTCTCTGCACGTATTCGCTGTTTGAAATTACGACTTTTTATACCCAACATATGCCAAGTACTGAAAGCGGCAGTGAGTCAAATTTTGCACAAACTCCAATGCAGTTTTCAAAATATCCCAAATATCCCGATTTCGAGGCCTGAGCCATATTTTGGAGCCAAATTCTGGCTTTCTGCACGTATTCGCAGTTTGAAATTACGAATTTTTATACCCAACATATGCCAAGTACTGAAAGCGGCGTTTGGTCACATATTTCCCAAACCTCCCTGCAGTTTTCAAAATATCCCAAACATCCAAATTTCGAGGCCTGATCCATATTTTGGAGCCAAATTCTGGATCTCTGCACGTATTTGCAGTTTGAAATTACTATTTTTATACCCAACATATGCCAAGTACTGAAAGCGGCGTTTGGTCATATTTGTCCCAAACCTCCCTGCAGTTTTCAAAATATCCCAAACATCCCAATTTCGAGGCCTGAGCCATATTTTGGAGCCAAATTCAGGCTCTCTGCACGTATTCGCTGTTTGAAATTACGACTTTTATACCCAACATATGCCAAGTACTGAAAGCGGCGTTTGGTCTTATTTGTCCCAAACTCCCCTGCAGTTTTCACAATATCCCAAACATCCCAATTTCGAGGCGTAAGTCATATTTTGGAGCCAAATTCAGGCTCTCTGCACGTATTCGCAGTTTGAAATTACGACTTTTCATACTCAACATATGCCAAGTACTGAAAGCGGCGTTTGGGCACATTTGTCCCAAACCCCACAGCAGTTTTCAAAATATCCCAAACATACGAATTTCGAGGCCTGAGCCATATTTTGGAGGCAAATTCTGGCTCTATGCACGTATTCGCAGTTTGAATTTACGACTTTTTATACCCAACACATGCCAAGTCCTGAAAGCGGCAGTGATTGACATTTTGCACAAACTCCCCTGCAGTTTTCGAAATATCCAAAATATCCCAATTTCGAGGCCTGATCCATATTTTACAGCCAAATTCTGTCTCTGTGAACGTATTCACAGTTTGGAATTACGACTTTTTTATACCCAACATATGCCAAGTACTGAAAGCGGCGTTTGGTCATATTTGTCCCAAACCTCCCTGCAGTTTTCAAAATATCCCAAACATCCCAATTTCGAGGCCTGAGCCATATTTTGGAGCCAAATTCTGGCTCTCTGCACGTATTCGCTGTTTGAAATTACGACTTTTATACCCAACATATGCCAAGTACTGAAAGCGGCGTTTGGTCTTATTTGTCCCAAACTCCCCTGCAGTTTTCAAAATATCCCAAACATCCCAATTTCGAGGCCTGAGTCATATTTTGGAGCCAAATTCAGGCTCATAGCACGTATTCGCAGTTTGAAATTACGACTTTTCAAACTCAACATATGCCAAGTACTGAAAGCGGCGTTTGGTCACATTTGTCCCAAACCACCCAGCAGTTTTCAAAATATCCCAAACATACCAATTTTGAGGCCTGAGCCATATTTTGGAGGCAAATTCTGGCTCTATGCACGTATTCGCAGTTTGAATTTACGACTTTTTATACCCAACACATGCCAAGTCCTGAAAGCGGCAGTGAGTGACATTTTGCACAAACTCCCTGCAGTTTTCGAAATATCCCAAATATCACAATTTCGAGGCCTGAGCCATATTTTGGAGCCAAATTCTGGCTCTCTGCACGTATTTGCAGTTTGAAATTACGATTTTTAAACCCAATATATGCCAAGTACTGAAAGCGGCATTTGGTCATATTTGTCCCAAACCTCCCTGCAATTTTCCAAATATCCCAAACATCCCAATTTCGAGGCCTGAGCCATATTTTGGAGCAAAATTCTGGCTCTTTGCACGTATTCGCAGTTTGAAATTACGAATTTTTATACCCAACATATGCCAAGTACTTAAAGCGGCGTTTGGTCACATATTTCCCAAACCTCCCTGCTGTTTTCAAAATATCCCAAACATCCAAATTTCGGGGGCCTGATCCATATTTTAGAGCCAAATTCAGGCTCTCTGCACGTATTCGCAGTTTGAAATTCCGACTTTTCATACACAACATATGCCAAGTACTGAAAGCGGAAGTGAGTCACATTTTGCACAAAGTCCCCTGTAGTTTTCAAAATATTTCCAAATATCCCAATTTCGAGGCCTGAGCCATATTTTGCCGCCAAATTCTGGCTCTCTGAACGTATTCGCAGTTTGAAATTACGATTTTTTATACCCAACATATACCAAGTACTGAAAGCGGCGTTTGGTCACATATTTCCCAAACCTCCCTGCAGTTTTCAAAATATCCCAAACATCAAAATTTCGAGGCCTGAGCCATATTTTGGAGCCAAATTCAGGCTCTCTGCACGTATTCGCAGTTTGAAATTACGACTTTTCATACTCAACATATGCCAAGTACTGAAAGCGGCAGTGAGTGACATTTTGAACAAACTCCCCTGCAGTTTTCGAAATATCCCAAATATCCCAATTTCGAGGCCTGATCCATATTTTACAGCCAAATTCTGTCTCTGTGAACGTATTCGCAGTTTGGAATTACGACTTTTTTATACCCAACATATGCCAAGTACTGAAAGAGGAGTTTGGTCATAATTGTCCCAAACCTCCCTGCAGTTTTCAGAATATCCCAAACATCCCAATTTCGAGGCCTGAGCCATATTTTGGAGCAAAATTCTGGCTCTCTGCACGTATTCGCTGTTTGAAATTACGACTTTTTATACCCAACATATGCAAAGTACTGAAGGCGGCAGTGAATCACATTTTGCACAAAGTCCCCTGCAGTTTTCAAAATATCCCAAATATCCAAATTTCGAGGCCTGAGCCATATTTTGCAGCCAAATTCTGACTCTCTGCACGTATTCGCAGTTTGAAATTACGACTTTTTTATATCTAACATATACCAAGTACTGAAAGCAGCGTTTGGTCACATATTTCCCAAACCTCCCTGCAGTTTTCAAAATATCCCAAACATCCCAATTTCGAGGCCTGAGCCATATTTTGGAGCTAAATTCAGGCTCTCTGCACATATTCGCATTTTGAAATTACGATTTTTATACCCAACATATGCCAAGTACTGAAAGCGGCGTTTGGTCATATTTGTTCCAAACCTCCCTACAGTTTTCAATATATCCCAAACATCCCAATTTCGAGGCCTGAGCCATATTTTGGAGCCAAATTCAGGCTCTCTGCACTTATTCGCAGTTTGAAATTACGACTTTTCATACTCAACATATGACAAGTACTGAGAGCGGCGTTTGGTCATATTTTCCCAAACTCCCCTGCAGTTTTCAAAATATCCCAAACATCCCAATTTCAAGGCCTGAGTCATATTTTGTAGCCAAATTCAGGCTCTCTGCACTTATTCGCAGTTTGAAATTACGACTTTTCATACTCAACATAAGACAAGTACTGAGAGCGGCGTTTGGTCACATTTGTCCCAAACCCCCCAGCAGTTTTCAAAATATCCCAAACATACCAATTTCGAGGCCTGAGCCATATTTTTGAGGCAAATTCTGGCTCTATGCACGTATTCGCAGTTTGAAATTACGACTTTTTATACCCAACACATGCCAAGTCCTTAAAGCGGCAGTGAGTGACATTTGGCACAAACTCCCCTGCAGTTTTCGAAATATCCCAAATATCCCAATTTCGAGGCCTGATCCATATTTTACAGCCAAATTCTGGCTCTGTGCACGTATTCGCAGTTTGGAATTACGACTTTTTTATACCCAACATATGCCAAGTACTGAAAGAGGCAATGAGTCACATTTTGCACAAAGTCCCCTGCAGTTTTCAAAATATCCCAAATATCCCAATTTCGAGGCCTGAGCCATATTTTGCAGCCAAATTCTGACTCTCTGCACGTATTCGCAGTTTGAAATTACGAATTTTTATACCCAACATATGCCAAGTACTGAAAGCGGCGTTTGGTCACATATTTCCCAAACCTCCCTGTAGTTTTCAAAATATCCCAAACATTCAAATTTCGGGGCCTGATCCATATTTTGGAGCCAAATTCAGGCTCTCTGCACGTATTCGCAGTTTGAAATTACGACTTTTCTACTCAACATATGCCAAGTACTGAAAGCGGCGTTTGGTCACATATGTCCCAAGCACCCCAGCAGTTTTCAAAATATCCCAAACATACCAATTTCGAGGCCTGAGCCATATTTTGGAGGCAAATTCTGGCTCTATGCACGTATTCGCAGTTTGAAATTACGACTTTTTATACCCAACACATACCAAGTCCTGAAAGCGGCAGTGAGTGACATTTTGCACAAACTCCCCTGCAGTTTTCGAAATATCCCAAATATCCCAATTACGAGGCCTGATCCATATTTTACAGCCAAAGTCTGGCTCTCTGCACGTATTCGCAGTTTGGAATTACGACTTTTTTAGACCCAACATATGCCAAGTACTGAAAGCGGCGTTTGGTCACATTTGTCCCAATCCCCCCCTGCAATTTTCAAAATATCCCAAAGATCCCAATTTCGAGCCCTGAGCCATATTTTGCACCCAAATTCTGACTCTCTGCACGTATTCGCAGTTTGAAATTACGACTTTTTTATACCCAACATATACCAAGTACTGAAAGTGGCGTTTGGTCACATTTGTCCCAATCCCCCCTGCAATTTTCAAAATATCCCAAAGATCCCAATTTCGAGGCCTGAGCCATATTTTGGAGCAAAATTCTGGCTCTCTGCACGTATTCGCTGTTTGAAATTACGACTTTTTATACCCAACATATGCCAAGTACTGAAAGCGGCAGTGAGTCACATTTTGCACAAACTCCAATGCAGTTTTCAAAATATCCCAAATATCCCGATTTCGAGGCCTGAGCCATATTTTGGAGCCAAATTCTGGCTTTCTGCACGTATTCGCAGTTTGAAATTACGAATTTTTATACCCAACATATGCCAAGTACTGAAAGCGGCGTTTGGTCACATATTTCCCAAACCTCCCTGCAGTTTTCAAAATATCCCAAACATCCCAATTTCGAGGCCTGAGCCATATTTTGGAGCCAAATTCAGGCTCTCTGCACGTATTCGCTGTTTGAAATTACGACTTTTATACCCAACATATGCCAAGTACTGAAAGCGGCGTTTGGTCTTATTTGTCCCAAACTCCCCTGCAGTTTTCACAATATCCCAAACATCCCAATTTCGAGGCGTAAGTCATATTTTGGAGCCAAATTCAGGCTCTCTGCACGTATTCGCAGTTTGAAATTACGACTTTTCATACTCAACATATGCCAAGTACTGAAAGCGGCGTTTGGGCACATTTGTCCCAAACCCCACAGCAGTTTTCAAAATATCCCAAACATACGAATTTCGAGGCCTGAGCCATATTTTGGAGGCAAATTCTGGCTCTATGCACGTATTCGCAGTTTGAATTTACGACTTTTTATACCCAACACATGCCAAGTCCTGAAAGCGGCAGTGATTGACATTTTGCACAAACTCCCCTGCAGTTTTCGAAATATCCAAAATATCCCAATTTCGAGGCCTGATCCATATTTTACAGCCAAATTCTGTCTCTGTGAACGTATTCACAGTTTGGAATTACGACTTTTTTATACCCAACATATGCCAAGTACTGAAAGCGGCGTTTGGTCATATTTGTCCCAAACCTCCCTGCAGTTTTCAAAATATCCCAAACATCCCAATTTCGAGGCCTGAGCCATATTTTGGAGCCAAATTCTGGCTCTCTGCACGTATTCGCTGTTTGAAATTACGACTTTTATACCCAACATATGCCAAGTACTGAAAGCGGCGTTTGGTCTTATTTGTCCCAAACTCCCCTGCAGTTTTCAAAATATCCCAAACATCCCAATTTCGAGGCCTGAGTCATATTTTGGAGCCAAATTCAGGCTCATAGCACGTATTCGCAGTTTGAAATTACGACTTTTCAAACTCAACATATGCCAAGTACTGAAAGCGGCGTTTGGTCACATTTGTCCCAAACCACCCAGCAGTTTTCAAAATATCCCAAACATACCAATTTTGAGGCCTGAGCCATATTTTGGAGGCAAATTCTGGCTCTATGCACGTATTCGCAGTTTGAATTTACGACTTTTTATACCCAACACATGCCAAGTCCTGAAAGCGGCAGTGAGTGACATTTTGCACAAACTCCCTGCAGTTTTCGAAATATCCCAAATATCACAATTTCGAGGCCTGAGCCATATTTTGGAGCCAAATTCTGGCTCTCTGCACGTATTTGCAGTTTGAAATTACGATTTTTAAACCCAATATATGCCAAGTACTGAAAGCGGCATTTGGTCATATTTGTCCCAAACCTCCCTGCAATTTTCCAAATATCCCAAACATCCCAATTTCGAGGCCTGAGCCATATTTTGGAGCAAAATTCTGGCTCTTTGCACGTATTCGCAGTTTGAAATTACGAATTTTTATACCCAACATATGCCAAGTACTTAAAGCGGCGTTTGGTCACATATTTCCCAAACCTCCCTGCTGTTTTCAAAATATCCCAAACATCCAAATTTCGGGGGCCTGATCCATATTTTAGAGCCAAATTCAGGCTCTCTGCACGTATTCGCAGTTTGAAATTCCGACTTTTCATACACAACATATGCCAAGTACTGAAAGCGGAAGTGAGTCACATTTTGCACAAAGTCCCCTGTAGTTTTCAAAATATTTCCAAATATCCCAATTTCGAGGCCTGAGCCATATTTTGCCGCCAAATTCTGGCTCTCTGAACGTATTCGCAGTTTGAAATTACGATTTTTTATACCCAACATATACCAAGTACTGAAAGCGGCGTTTGGTCACATATTTCCCAAACCTCCCTGCAGTTTTCAAAATATCCCAAACATCAAAATTTCGAGGCCTGAGCCATATTTTGGAGCCAAATTCAGGCTCTCTGCACGTATTCGCAGTTTGAAATTACGACTTTTCATACTCAACATATGCCAAGTACTGAAAGCGGCAGTGAGTGACATTTTGAACAAACTCCCCTGCAGTTTTCGAAATATCCCAAATATCCCAATTTCGAGGCCTGATCCATATTTTACAGCCAAATTCTGTCTCTGTGAACGTATTCGCAGTTTGGAATTACGACTTTTTTATACCCAACATATGCCAAGTACTGAAAGAGGAGTTTGGTCATAATTGTCCCAAACCTCCCTGCAGTTTTCAGAATATCCCAAACATCCCAATTTCGAGGCCTGAGCCATATTTTGGAGCAAAATTCTGGCTCTCTGCACGTATTCGCTGTTTGAAATTACGACTTTTTATACCCAACATATGCAAAGTACTGAAGGCGGCAGTGAATCACATTTTGCACAAAGTCCCCTGCAGTTTTCAAAATATCCCAAATATCCAAATTTCGAGGCCTGAGCCATATTTTGCAGCCAAATTCTGACTCTCTGCACGTATTCGCAGTTTGAAATTACGACTTTTTTATATCTAACATATACCAAGTACTGAAAGCAGCGTTTGGTCACATATTTCCCAAACCTCCCTGCAGTTTTCAAAATATCCCAAACATCCCAATTTCGAGGCCTGAGCCATATTTTGGAGCTAAATTCAGGCTCTCTGCACATATTCGCATTTTGAAATTACGATTTTTATACCCAACATATGCCAAGTACTGAAAGCGGCGTTTGGTCATATTTGTTCCAAACCTCCCTACAGTTTTCAATATATCCCAAACATCCCAATTTCGAGGCCTGAGCCATATTTTGGAGCCAAATTCAGGCTCTCTGCACTTATTCGCAGTTTGAAATTACGACTTTTCATACTCAACATATGACAAGTACTGAGAGCGGCGTTTGGTCATATTTTCCCAAACTCCCCTGCAGTTTTCAAAATATCCCAAACATCCCAATTTCAAGGCCTGAGTCATATTTTGTAGCCAAATTCAGGCTCTCTGCACTTATTCGCAGTTTGAAATTACGACTTTTCATACTCAACATAAGACAAGTACTGAGAGCGGCGTTTGGTCACATTTGTCCCAAACCCCCCAGCAGTTTTCAAAATATCCCAAACATACCAATTTCGAGGCCTGAGCCATATTTTTGAGGCAAATTCTGGCTCTATGCACGTATTCGCAGTTTGAAATTACGACTTTTTATACCCAACACATGCCAAGTCCTTAAAGCGGCAGTGAGTGACATTTGGCACAAACTCCCCTGCAGTTTTCGAAATATCCCAAATATCCCAATTTCGAGGCCTGATCCATATTTTACAGCCAAATTCTGGCTCTGTGCACGTATTCGCAGTTTGGAATTACGACTTTTTTATACCCAACATATGCCAAGTACTGAAAGAGGCAATGAGTCACATTTTGCACAAAGTCCCCTGCAGTTTTCAAAATATCCCAAATATCCCAATTTCGAGGCCTGAGCCATATTTTGCAGCCAAATTCTGACTCTCTGCACGTATTCGCAGTTTGAAATTACGAATTTTTATACCCAACATATGCCAAGTACTGAAAGCGGCGTTTGGTCACATATTTCCCAAACCTCCCTGTAGTTTTCAAAATATCCCAAACATTCAAATTTCGGGGCCTGATCCATATTTTGGAGCCAAATTCAGGCTCTCTGCACGTATTCGCAGTTTGAAATTACGACTTTTCTACTCAACATATGCCAAGTACTGAAAGCGGCGTTTGGTCACATATGTCCCAAGCACCCCAGCAGTTTTCAAAATATCCCAAACATACCAATTTCGAGGCCTGAGCCATATTTTGGAGGCAAATTCTGGCTCTATGCACGTATTCGCAGTTTGAAATTACGACTTTTTATACCCAACACATACCAAGTCCTGAAAGCGGCAGTGAGTGACATTTTGCACAAACTCCCCTGCAGTTTTCGAAATATCCCAAATATCCCAATTACGAGGCCTGATCCATATTTTACAGCCAAAGTCTGGCTCTCTGCACGTATTCGCAGTTTGGAATTACGACTTTTTTAGACCCAACATATGCCAAGTACTGAAAGCGGCGTTTGGTCACATTTGTCCCAATCCCCCCCTGCAATTTTCAAAATATCCCAAAGATCCCAATTTCGAGCCCTGAGCCATATTTTGCACCCAAATTCTGACTCTCTGCACGTATTCGCAGTTTGAAATTACGACTTTTTTATACCCAACATATACCAAGTACTGAAAGTGGCGTTTGGTCACATTTGTCCCAATCCCCCCTGCAATTTTCAAAATATCCCAAAGATCCCAATTTCGAGGCCTGAGCCATATTTTGGAGCAAAATTCTGGCTCTCTGCACGTATTCGCTGTTTGAAATTACGACTTTTTATACCCAACATATGCCAAGTACTGAAAGCGGCAGTGAGTCACATTTTGCACAAACTCCAATGCAGTTTTCAAAATATCCCAAATATCCCGATTTCGAGGCCTGAGCCATATTTTGGAGCCAAATTCTGGCTTTCTGCACGTATTCGCAGTTTGAAATTACGAATTTTTATACCCAACATATGCCAAGTACTGAAAGCGGCGTTTGGTCACATATTTCCCAAACCTCCCTGCAGTTTTCAAAATATCCCAAACATCCAAATTTCGAGGCCTGATCCATATTTTGGAGCCAAATTCTGGATCTCTGCACGTATTTGCAGTTTGAAATTACTATTTTTATACCCAACATATGCCAAGTACTGAAAGCGGCGTTTGGTCATATTTGTCCCAAACCTCCCTGCAGTTTTCAAAATATCCCAAACATCCCAATTTCGAGGCCTGAGCCATATTTTGGAGCCAAATTCAGGCTCTCTGCACGTATTCGCTGTTTGAAATTACGACTTTTATACCCAACATATGCCAAGTACTGAAAGCGGCGTTTGGTCTTATTTGTCCCAAACTCCCCTGCAGTTTTCACAATATCCCAAACATCCCAATTTCGAGGCCTAAGTCATATTTTGGAGCCAAATTCAGGCTCTCTGCACGTATTCGCAGTTTGAAATTACGACTTTTCATACTCAACATATGCCAAGTACTGAAAGCGGCGTTTGGGCTCATTTGTCCCAAACCCCATAGCAGTTTTCAAAATATCCCAAACATACGAATTTCGAGGCCTGAGCCATATTTTGGAGGCAAATTCTGGCTCTATGCACGTATTCGCAGTTTGAATTTACGACTTTTTATACCCAACACATGCCAAGTCCTGAAAGCGGCAGTGAGTGACATTTTGCACAAACTCCCCTGCAGTTTTCGAAATATCCAAAATATCCCAATTTCGAGGCCTGATCCATATTTTACAGCCAAATTCTGTCTCTGTGAACGTATTCACAGTTTGGAATTACGACTTTTTTATACCCAACATATGCCAAGTACTGAAAGCGGCGTTTGGTCATATTTGTCCCAAACCTCCCTGCAGTTTTCAAAATATCCCAAACATCCCAATTTCGAGGCCTGAGCCATATTTTGGAGCCAAATTCTGGCTCTCTGCACGTATTCGCTGTTTGAAATTACGACTTTTATACCCAACATATGCCAAGTACTGAAAGCGGCGTTTGGTCTTATTTGTCCCAAACTCCCCTGCAGTTTTCAAAATATCCCAAACATCCCAATTTCGAGGCCTGAGTCATATTTTGGAGCCAAATTCAGGCTCATAGCACGTATTCGCAGTTTGAAATTACGACTTTTCAAACTCAACATATGCCAAGTACTGAAAGCGGCGTTTGGTCACATTTGTCCCAAACCACCCAGCAGTTTTCAAAATATCCCAAACATACCAATTTTGAGGCCTGAGCCATATTTTGGAGGCAAATTCTGGCTCTATGCACGTATTCGCAGTTTGAATTTACGACTTTTTATACCCAACACATGCCAAGTCCTGAAAGCGGCAGTGAGTGACATTTTGCACAAACTCCCTGCAGTTTTCGAAATATCCCAAATATCACAATTTCGAGGCCTGAGCCATATTTTGGAGCCAAATTCTGGCTCTCTGCACGTATTTGCAGTTTGAAATTACGATTTTTGAACCCAATATATGCCAAGTACTGAAAGCGGCATTTGGTCATATTTGTCCCAAACCTCCCTGCAATTTTCCAAATATCCCAAACATCCCAATTTCGAGGCCTGAGCCATATTTTGGAGCAAAATTCTGGCTCTTTGCACGTATTCGCAGTTTGAAATTACGAATTTTTATACCCAACATATGCCAAGTACTTAAAGCGGCGTTTGGTCACATATTTCCCAAACCTCCCTGCTGTTTTCAAAATATCCCAAACATCCAAATTTCGGGGGCCTGATCCATATTTTAGAGCCAAATTCAGGCTCTCTGCACGTATTCGCAGTTTGAAATTCCGACTTTTCATACACAACATATGCCAAGTACTGAAAGCGGAAGTGAGTCACATTTTGCACAAAGTCCCCTGTAGTTTTCAAAATATTTCCAAATATCCCAATTTCGAGGCCTGAGCCATATTTTGCCGCCAAATTCTGGCTCTCTGAACGTATTCGCAGTTTGAAATTACGATTTTTTATACCCAACATATACCAAGTACTGAAAGCGGCGTTTGGTCACATATTTCCCAAACCTCCCTGCAGTTTTCAAAATATCCCAAACATCAAAATTTCGAGGCCTGAGCCATATTTTGGAGCCAAATTCAGGCTCTCTGCACGTATTCGCAGTTTGAAATTACGACTTTTCATACTCAACATATGCCAAGTACTGAAAGCGGCAGTGAGTGACATTTTGAACAAACTCCCCTGCAGTTTTCAAAATATCCCAAATATCCCAATTTCGAGGCCTGATCCATATTTTACAGCCAAATTCTGTCTCTGTGAACGTATTCGCAGTTTGGAATTACGACTTTTTTATACCCAACATATGCCAAGTACTGAAAGAGGAGTTTGGTCATAATTGTCCCAAACCTCCCTGCAGTTTTCAGAATATCCCAAACATCCCAATTTCGAGGCCTGAGCCATATTTTGGAGCAAAATTCTGGCTCTCTGCACGTATTCGCTGTTTGAAATTACGACTTTTTATACCCAACATATGCAAAGTACTGAAGGCGGCAGTGAATCACATTTTGCACAAAGTCCCCTGCAGTTTTCAAAATATCCCAAATATCCAAATTTCGAGGCCTGAGCCATATTTTGCAGCCAAATTCTGACTCTCTGCACGTATTCGCAGTTTGAAATTACGACTTTTTTATATCTAACATATACCAAGTACTGAAAGCAGCGTTTGGTCACATATTTCCCAAACCTCCCTGCAGTTTTCAAAATATCCCAAACATCCCAATTTCGAGGCCTGAGCCATATTTTGGAGCTAAATTCAGGCTCTCTGCACATATTCGCATTTTGAAATTACGATTTTTATACCCAACATATGCCAAGTACTGAAAGCGGCGTTTGGTCATATTTGTTCCAAACCTCCCTACAGTTTTCAATATATCCCAAACATCCCAATTTCGAGGCCTGAGCCATATTTTGGAGCCAAATTCAGGCTCTCTGCACTTATTCGCAGTTTGAAATTACGACTTTTCATACTCAGCATATGACAAGTACTGAGAGCGGCGTTTGGTCATATTTTCCCAAACTCCCCTGCAGTTTTCAAAATATCCCAAACATCCCAATTTCAAGGCCTGAGTCATATTTTGTAGCCAAATTCAGGCTCTCTGCACTTATTCGCAGTTTGAAATTACGACTTTTCATACTCAACATAAGACAAGTACTGAGAGCGGCGTTTGGTCACATTTGTCCCAAACCCCCCAGCAGTTTTCAAAATATCCCAAACATACCAATTTCGAGGCCTGAGCCATATTTTTGAGGCAAATTCTGGCTCTATGCACGTATTCGCAGTTTGAAATTACGACTTTTTATACCCAACACATGCCAAGTCCTTAAAGCGGCAGTGAGTGACATTTGGCACAAACTCCCCTGCAGTTTTCGAAATATCCCAAATATCCCAATTTCGAGGCCTGATCCATATTTTACAGCCAAATTCTGGCTCTGTGCACGTATTCGCAGTTTGCAATTACGACTTTTTTATACCCAACATATGCCAAGTACTGAAAGAGGCAATGAGTCACATTTTGCACAAAGTCCCCTGCAGTTTTCAAAATATCCCAAATATCCCAATTTCGAGGCCTGAGCCATATTTTGCAGCCAAATTCTGACTCTCTGCACGTATTCGCAGTTTGAAATTACGACTTTTTTATACCCAACATATACCAAGTACTGAAAGCGGAGTTTGGTCACATTTGTCCCAATCCCCCCTGCAATTTTCAAAATATCCCAAAGATCCCAATTTCGAGGCCTGAGCCATATTTTGGAGCAAAATTCTGGCTCTCTGCACGTATTCGCTGTTTGAAATTACGAGTTTTTATACCCAACATATGCCAAGTACTGAAAGCGGCAGTGAGTCACATTTTGCACAAACTCCAATGCAGTTTTCAAAATATCCCAAATATACCGATGTCGAGGCCTGAGCCATATTTTGGAGCCAAATTCTGGCTTTCTGCACGTATTCGCAGTTTGAAATTACGATTTTTTATACCCAACATATGCCAAGTACAGAAATCGGCGTTTGGTCACATATTTCCCAAACCTCCCTGCAGTTTTCAATATATCCCAAACATCCAAATTTCGAAGCCTGATCCATATTTTGGAGCCAAATTCTGGCTCTCTGCACGTATTTGCAGTTTGAAATTTCTATTTTTATACCCAACATATGCCAAGTACTGAAAGCGGCGTTTGGTCATATTTGTCCCAAACCTCCCTGCAGTTTTCAAAATATCCCAAACATCCCAATTTCGAGGCCTGAGCCATATTTTGGAGCCAAATTCTGGCTCTCTGCACGTATTCGCTGTTTGAAATTACGACTTTTATACCCAACATATGCCAAGTACTGAAAGCGGCGTTTGGTCTTATTTGTCCCAAACTCCCCTGCAGTTTTCAAAATATCCCAAACATCCCAATTTCGAGGCCTGAGTCATATTTTGGAGCCAAATTCAGGCTCTCTGCACGTATTCGCAGTTTGAAATTACGACTTTTCATACTCAACATATGCCAAGTACTGAAAGCGGCGTTTGGTCACATTTGTCCCAAACCCCCCAGCAGTTTTCAAAATATCCCAAACATACCAATTTCGAGGCCTGAGCCATATTTTGGAGGCAAACTCTGGCTCTATGCACGTATTCGCAGTTTGAATTTACGACTTTTTATACACAACACATGCCAAGTCCTGAAAGCGGCAGTGAGTGACATTTTGCACAAACTCCCTGCAGTTTTCGAAATATCCCAAATATCACAATTTCGAGGCCTGAGCCATATTTTGGAGCCAAATTCTGGCTCTCTGCACGTATTTGCAGTTTGAAATTACGATTTTTAAACCCAACATATGCCAAGTACTGAAAGCGGCGTTTGGTCACATTTGTCCCAATCCCCCCTGCAATTTTCAAAATATCCCAAAGATCCCAATTTCGAGGCCTGAGCCATATTTTGCAGCCAAATTCTGACTCTCTGCACGTATTCGCAGTTTGAAATTACGACTTTTTTATACCCAACATATACCAAGTACTGAAAGTGGCGTTTGGTCACATTTGTCCCAATCCCCCCTGCAATTTTCAAAATATCCCAAAGATCCCAATTTCGAGGCCTGAGCCATATTTTGGAGCAAAATTCTGGCTCTCTGCACGTATTCGCTGTTTGAAATTACGACTTTTTATACCCAACATATGCCAAGTACTGAAAGCGGCAGTGAGTCACATTTTGCACAAACTCCAATGCAGTTTTCAAAATATCCCAAATATCCCAATTTCGAGGCCTGAACCATATTTTGGAGCCAAATTCTGGCTTTCTGCACGTATTCGCAGTTTGAAATTACGAATTTTTATACCCAACATATGCCAAGTACTGAAAGCGGCGTTTGGTCACATATTTCCCAAACCTCCCTGCAGTTTTCAAAATATCCCAAACATCCAAATTTCGAGGCCTGATCCATATTTTGGAGCCAAATTCTGGATCTCTGCACGTGTTTGCAGTTTGAAATTACTATTTTTATACCCAACATATGCCAAGTACTGAAAGCGGCGTTTGGTCATATTTGTCCCAAACCTCCCTGCAGTTTTCAAAATATCCCAAACATCCCAATTTCGAGGCCTGAGCCATATTTTGGAGCCAAATTCAGGCTCTCTGCACGTATTCGCTGTTTGAAATTACATTTATACCCAACATATGCCAAGTACTGAAAGCGGCGTTTGGTCTTATTTGTCCCAAACTCCCCTGCAGTTTTCACAATATCCCAAACATCCCAATTTCGAGGCCTAAGTCATATTTTGGAGCCAAATTCAGGCTCTCTGCACGTATTCGCTGTTTGAAATTACGACTTTTCATACTCATCATATGCCAAGTACTGAAAGCGGCGTTTGGTCACATTTGTCCCAAACCCCACAGCAGTTTTCAAAATATCCCAAACATACGAATTTCGAGGCCTGAGCCATATTTTGGAGGCAAATTCTGGCTCTATGCACGTATTCGCAGTTTGAATTTACGACTTTTTATACCCAACACATGCCAAGTCCTGAAAGCGGCAGTGAGTGACATTTTGCACAAACTCCCCTGCAGTTTTCGAAATATCCAAAATATCCCAATTTCGAGGCCTGATCCATATTTTACAGCCAAATTCTGTCTCTGTGAACGTATTCACAGTTTGGAATTACGACTTTTTTATACCCAACATATGCCAAGTACTGAAAGAGGCGTTTGGTCATAATTGTCCCAAACCTCCCTGCAGTTTTCAAAATATCCCAAACATCCCAATTTCGAGGCCTGAGCCATATTTTGGAGCAAAATTCTGGCTCTCTGCACGTATTCGCTGTTTGAAATTACGACTTTTTATACCCAACATATGCAAAGTACTGAAGGCGGCAGTGAATCACATTTTGCACAAAGTCCCCTGCAGTTTTCAAAATATCCCAAATATCCAAATTTCGAGGCCTGAGCCATATTTTGCAGCCAAATTCTGACTCTCTGCACGTATTCGCAGTTTGAAATTACGACTTTTTTATATCTAACATATACCAAGTACTGAAAGCAGCGTTTGGTCACATATTTCCCAAACCTCCCTGCAGTTTTCAAAATATCCCAAACATCCCAATTTCGAGGCCTGAGCCATATTTTGGAGCCAAATTCAGGCTCTCTGCACATATTCGCATTTTGAAATTACGATTTTTATACCCAACATATGCCAAGTACTGAAAGCGGCGTTTGGTCATATTTGTTCCAAACCTCCCTACAGTTTTCAAAATATCCCAAACATCCCAATTTCAAGGCCTGAGTCATATTTTGTAGCCAAATTCAGGCTCTCTGCACTTATTCGCAGTTTGAAATTACGACTTTTCATACTCAACATAAGACAAGTACTGAGAGCGGCGTTTGGTCACATTTGTCCCAAACCCCCCAGCAGTTTTCAAAATATCCCAAACATACCAATTTCGAGGCCTGAGCCATATTTTTGAGGCAAATTCTTGCTCTATGCACGTATTCGCAGTTTGAAATTACGACTTTTTATACCCAACACATGCCAAGTCCATAAAGCGGCAGTGAGTGACATTTGGCACAAACTCCCCTGCAGTTTTCGAAATATCCCAAATATCCCAATTTCGAGGCCTGATCCATATTTTACAGCCAAATTCTGGCTCTGTGCACGTATTCGCAGTTTGGAATTACGACTTTTTTATACCCAACATATGCCAAGTACTGAAAGAGGCAATGAGTCACATTTTGCACA
Organism: Procambarus clarkii; assembly: GCF_040958095.1. NCBI lineage: Eukaryota > Metazoa > Arthropoda > Malacostraca > Decapoda > Cambaridae > Procambarus > Procambarus clarkii. The sequence goes on from NC_091222.1 coordinate 3,348,096, forward strand.
AAGTCCCCTGCAGTTTTCAAAATATCCCAAATATCCCAATTTCGAGGCCTGAGCCATATTTTGCAGCCAAATTCTGACTCTCTGCACGTATTCGCAGTTTGAAATTACGACTTTTTTATACCCAACATATACCAAGTACTGAAAGCGGAGTTTGGTCACATTTGTCCCAATCCCCCCTGCAATTTTCAAAATATCCCAAAGATCCCAATTTCGAGGCCTGAGCCATATTTTGGAGCAAAATTCTGGCTCTCTGCACGTATTCGCTGTTTGAAATTACGAGTTTTTATACCCAACATATGCCAAGTACTGAAAGCGGCAGTGAGTCACATTTTGCACAAACTCCAATGCAGTTTTCAAAATATCCCAAATATACCGATGTCGAGGCCTGAGCCATATTTTGGAGCCAAATTCTGGCTTTCTGCACATATTCGCAGTTTGAAATTACGATTTTTTATACCCAACATATGCCAAGTACAGAAATCGGCGTTTGGTCACATATTTCCCAAACCTCCCTGCAGTTTTCAATATATCCCAAACATCCAAATTTCGAGGCCTGATCCATATTTTGGAGCCAAATTCTGGCTCTCTGCACGTATTTGCAGTTTGAAATTTCTATTTTTATACCCAACATATGCCAAGTACTGAAAGCGGCGTTTGGTCATATTTGTCCCAAACCTCCCTGCAGTTTTCAAAATATCCCAAACATCCCAATTTCGAGGCCTGAGCCATATTTTGGAGCCAAATTCTGGCTCTCTGCACGTATTCGCTGTTTGAAATTACGACTTTTATACCCAACATATGCCAAGTACTGAAAGCGGCGTTTGGTCTTATTTGTCCCAAACTCCCCTGCAGTTTTCAAAATATCCCAAACATCCCAATTTCGAGGCCTGAGTCATATTTTGGAGCCAAATTCAGGCTCTCTGCACGTATTCGCAGTTTGAAATTACGACTTTTCATACTCAACATATGCCAAGTACTGAAAGCGGCGTTTGGTCACATTTGTCCCAAACCCCCCAGCAGTTTTCAAAATATCCCAAACATACCAATTTCGAGGCCTGAGCAATATTTTGGAGGCAAACTCTGGCTCTATGCACGTATTCGCAGTTTGAATTTACGACTTTTTATACACAACACATGCCAAGTCCTGAAAGCGGCAGTGAGTGACATTTTGCACAAACTCCCTGCAGTTTTCGAAATATCCCAAATATCACAATTTCGAGGCCTGAGCCATATTTTGGAGCCAAATTCTGGCTCTCTGCACGTATTTGCAGTTTGAAATTACGATTTTTAAACCCAACATATGCCAAGTACTGAAAGCGGCGTTTGGTCACATTTGTCCCAATCCCCCCTGCAATTTTCAAAATATCCCAAAGATCCCAATTTCGAGGCCTGAGCCATATTTTGCAGCCAAATTCTGACTCTCTGCACGTATTCGCAGTTTGAAATTACGACTTTTTTATACCCAACATATACCAAGTACTGAAAGTGGCGTTTGGTCACATTTGTCCCAATCCCCCCTGCAATTTTCAAAATATCCCAAAGATCCCAATTTCGAGGCCTGAGCCATATTTTGGAGCAAAATTCTGGCTCTCTGCACGTATTCGCTGTTTGAAATTACGACTTTTTATACCCAACATATGCCAAGTACTGAAAGCGGCAGTGAGTCACATTTTGCACAAACTCCAATGCAGTTTTCAAAATATCCCAAATATCCCAATTTCGAGGCCTGAACCATATTTTGGAGCCAAATTCTGGCTTTCTGCACGTATTCGCAGTTTGAAATTACGAATTTTTATACCAAACATATGCCAAGTACTGAAAGCGGCGTTTGGTCACATATTTCCCAAACCTCCCTGCAGTTTTCAAAATATCCCAAACATCCAAATTTCGAGGCCTGATCCATATTTTGGAGCCAAATTCTGGATCTCTGCACGTGTTTGCAGTTTGAAATTACTATTTTTATACCCAACATATGCCAAGTACTGAAAGCGGCGTTTGGTCATATTTGTCCCAAACCTCCCTGCAGTTTTCAAAATATCCCAAACATCCCAATTTCGAGGCCTGAGCCATATTTTGGAGCCAAATTCAGGCTCTCTGCACGTATTCGCTGTTTGAAATTACGACATTTATACCCAACATATGCCAAGTACTGAAAGCGGCGTTTGGTCTTATTTGTCCCAAACTCCCCTGCAGTTTTCACAATATCCCAAACATCCCAATTTCGAGGCCTAAGTCATATTTTGGAGCCAAATTCAGGCTCTCTGCACGTATTCGCTGTTTGAAATTACGACTTTTCATACTCATCATATGCCAAGTACTGAAAGCGGCGTTTGGTCACATTTGTCCCAAACCCCACAGCAGTTTTCAAAATATCCCAAACATACGAATTTCGAGGCCTGAGCCATATTTTGGAGGCAAATTCTGGCTCTATGCACGTATTCGCAGTTTGAATTTACGACTTTTTATACCCAACACATGCCAAGTCCTGAAAGCGGCAGTGAGTGACATTTTGCACAAACTCCCCTGCAGTTTTCGAAATATCCAAAATATCCCAATTTCGAGGCCTGATCCATATTTTACAGCCAAATTCTGTCTCTGTGAACGTATTCACAGTTTGGAATTACGACTTTTTTATACCCAACATATGCCAAGTACTGAAAGAGGCGTTTGGTCATAATTGTCCCAAACCTCCCTGCAGTTTTCAAAATATCCCAAACATCCCAATTTCGAGGCCTGAGCCATATTTTGGAGCAAAATTCTGGCTCTCTGCACGTATTCGCTGTTTGAAATTACGACTTTTTATACCCAACATATGCAAAGTACTGAAGGCGGCAGTGAATCACATTTTGCACAAAGTCCCCTGCAGTTTTCAAAATATCCCAAATATCCAAATTTCGAGGCCTGAGCCATATTTTGCAGCCAAATTCTGACTCTCTGCACGTATTCGCAGTTTGAAATTACGACTTTTTTATATCTAACATATACCAAGTACTGAAAGCAGCGTTTGGTCACATATTTCCCAAACCTCCCTGCAGTTTTCAAAATATCCCAAACATCCCAATTTCGAGGCCTGAGCCATATTTTGGAGCCAAATTCAGGCTCTCTGCACATATTCGCATTTTGAAATTACGATTTTTATACCCAACATATGCCAAGTACTGAAAGCGGCGTTTGGTCATATTTGTTCCAAACCTCCCTACAGTTTTCAATATATCCCAAACATCCCAATTTCGAGGCCTGAGCCATATTTTGGAGCCAAATTCAGGCTCTCTGCACTTATTCGCAGTTTGAAATTACGACTTTTCATACTCAACATATGACAAGTACTGAGAGCGGCGTTTGGTCATATTTTCCCAAACTCCCCTGCAGTTTTCAAAATATCCCAAACATCCCAATTTCAAGGCCTGAGTCATATTTTGTAGCCAAATTCAGGCTCTCTGCACTTATTCGCAGTTTGAAATTACGACTTTTCATACTCAACATAAGACAAGTACTGAGAGCGGCGTTTGGTCACATTTGTCCCAAACCCCCCAGCAGTTTTCAAAATATCCCAAACATACCAATTTCGAGGCCTGAGCCATATTTTTGAGGCAAATTCTTGCTCTATGCACGTATTCGCAGTTTGAAATTACGACTTTTTATACCCAACACATGCCAAGTCCATAAAGCGGCAGTGAGTGACATTTGGCACAAACTCCCCTGCAGTTTTCGAAATATCCCAAATATCCCAATTTCGAGGCCTGATCCATATTTTACAGCCAAATTCTGGCTCTGTGCACGTATTCGCAGTTTGGAATTACGACTTTTTTATACCCAACATATGCCAAGTACTGAAAGAGGCAATGAGTCACATTTTGCACAAAGTCCCCTGCAGTTTTCAAAATATCCCAAATATCCCAATTTCGAGGCCTGAGCCATATTTTGCAGCCAAATTCTGACTCTCTGCACGTATTCGCAGTTTGAAATTACGACTTTTTTATACCCAACATATACCAAGTACTGAAAGCGGAGTTTGGTCACATTTGTCCCAATCCCCCCGGCAATTTTCAAAATATCCCAAAGATCCCAATTTCGAGGCCTGAGCCATATTTTGGAGCAAAATTCTGGCTCTCTGCACGTATTCGCTGTTTGAAATTACGAGTTTTTATACCCAACATATGCCAAGTACTGAAAGCGGCAGTGAGTCACATTTTGCACAAACTCCAATGCAGTTTTCAAAATATCCCAAATATACCGATGTCGAGGCCTGAGCCATATTTTGGAGCCAAATTCTGGCTTTCTGCACGTATTCGCAGTTTGAAATTACGATTTTTTATACCCAACATATGCCAAGTACAGAAATCGGCGTTTGGTCACATATTTCCCAAACCTCCCTGCAGTTTTCAATATATCCCAAACATCCAAATTTCGAGGCCTGATCCATATTTTGGAGCCAAATTCTGGATCTCTGCACGTATTTGCAGTTTGAAATTACTATTTTTATACCCAACATATGCCAAGTACTGAAAGCGGCGTTTGGTCATATTTGTCCCAAACCTCCCTGCAGTTTTCAAAATATCCCAAACATCCCAATTTCGAGGCCTGAGCCATATTTTGGAGCCAAATTCAGGCTCTCTGCACGTATTCGCTGTTTGAAATTACGACATTTATACCCAACATATGCCAAGTACTGAAAGCGGCGTTTGGTCTTATTTGTCCCAAACTCCCCTGCAGTTTTCACAATATCCCAAACATCCCAATTTCGAGGCCTAAGTCATATTTTGGAGCCAAATTCAGGCTCTCTGCACGTATTCGCTGTTTGAAATTACGACTTTTCATACTCATCATATGCCAAGTACTGAAAGCGGCGTTTGGTCACATTTGTCCCAAACCCCACAGCAGTTTTCAAAATATCCCAAACATACGAATTTCGAGGCCTGAGCCATATTTTGGAGGCAAATTCTGGCTCTATGCACGTATTCGCAGTTTGAATTTACGACTTTTTATACCCAACACATGCCAAGTCCTGAAAGTGGCAGTGAGTGACATTTTGCACAAACTCCCCTGCAGTTTTCGAAATATCCAAAATATCCCAATTTCGAGGCCTGATCCATATTTTACAGCCAAATTCTGTCTCTGTGAACGTATTCACAGTTTGGAAATACGACTTTTTTATACCCAACATATGCCAAGTACTGAAAGAGGCGTTTGGTCATAATTGTCCCAAACCTCCCTGCAGTTTTCAAAATATCCCAAACATCCCAATTTCGAGGCCTGAGCCATATTTTGGAGCAAAATTCTGGCTCTCTGCACGTATTCGCTGTTTGAAATTACGACTTTTTATACCCAACATATGCAAAGTACTGAAGGCGGCAGTGAATCACATTTTGCACAAAGTCCCCTGCAGTTTTCAAAATATCCCAAATATCCAAATTTCGAGGCCTGAGCCATATTTTGCAGCCAAATTCTGACTCTCTGCACGTATTCGCAGTTTGAAATTACGACTTTTTTATATCTAACATATACCAAGTACTGAAAGCAGCGTTTGGTCACATATTTCCCAAACCTCCCTGCAGTTTTCAAAATATCCCAAACATCCCAATTTCGAGGCCTGAGCCATATTTTGGAGGCAAATTCAGGCTCTCTGCACATATTCGCATTTTGAAATTACGATTTTTATACCCAACATATGCCAAGTACTGAAAGCGGCGTTTGGTCATATTTGTTCCAAACCTCCCTACAGTTTTCAATATATCCCAAACATCCCAATTTCGAGGCCTGAGCCATATTTTGGAGCCAAATTCAGGCTCTCTGCACTTATTCGCAGTTTGAAATTACGACTTTTCATACTCAACATATGACAAGTACTGAGAGCGGCGTTTGGTCATATTTTCCCAAACTCCCCTGCAGTTTTCAAAATATCCCAAACATCCCAATTTCAAGGCCTGAGTCATATTTTGTAGCCAAATTCAGGCTCTCTGCACTTATTCGCAGTTTGAAATTACGACTTTTCATGCTCAACATAAGACAAGTACTGAGAGCGGCGTTTGGTCACATTTGTCCCAAACCCCCCAGCAGTTTTCAAAATATCCCAAACATACCAATTTCGAGGCCTGAGCCATATTTTTGAGGCAAATTCTTGCTCTATGCACGTATTCGCAGTTTGAAATTACGACTTTTTATACCCAACACATGCCAAGTCCTTAAAGCGGCAGTGAGTGACATTTGGCACAAACTCCCCTGCAGTTTTCGAAATATCCCAAATATCCCAATTTCGAGGCCTGATCCATATTTTACAGCCAAATTCTGGCTCTGTGCACGTATTCGCAGTTTGGAATTACGACTTTTTTATACCCAACATATGCCAAGTACTGAAAGAGGCAATGAGTCACATTTTGCACAAAGTCCCCTGCAGTTTTCAAAATATCCCAAATATCCCAATTTCGAGGCCTGAGCCATATTTTGCAGCCAAATTCTGACTCTCTGCACGTATTCGCAGTTTGAAATTACGACTTTTTTATACCCAACATATACCAAGTACTGAAAGCGGAGTTTGGTCACATTTGTCCCAATCCCCCCTGCAATTTTCAAAATATCCCAAAGATCCCAATTTCGAGGCCTGAGCCATATTTTGGAGCAAAATTCTGGCTCTCTGCACGTATTCGCTGTTTGAAATTACGAGTTTTTATACCCAACATATGCCAAGTACTGAAAGCGGCAGTGAGTCACATTTTGCACAAACTCCAATGCAGTTTTCAAAATATCCCAAATATACCGATGTCGAGGCCTGAGCCATATTTTGGAGCCAAATTCTGGCTTTCTGCACGTATTCGCAGTTTGAAATTACGATTTTTTATACCCAACATATGCCAAGTACAGAAATCGGCGTTTGGTCACATATTTCCCAAACCTCCCTGCAGTTTTCAATATATCCCTAACATCCAAATTTCGAAGCCTGATCCATATTTTGGAGCCAAATTCTGGCTCTCTGCACGTATTTGCAGTTTGAAATTTCTATTTTTATACCCAACATATGCCAAGTACTGAAAGCGGCGTTTGGTCATATTTGTCCCAAACCTCCCTGCAGTTTTCAAAATATCCCAAACATCCCAATTTCGAGGCCTGAGCCATATTTTGGAGCCAAATTCTGGCTCTCTGCACGTATTCGCTGTTTGAAATTACGACTTCTATACCCAACATATGCCAAGTACTGAAAGCGGCGTTTGGTCTTATTTGTCCCAAACTCCCCTGCAGTTTTCAAAATATCCCAAACATCCCAATTTCGAGGCCTGAGTCATATTTTGGAGCCAAATTCAGGCTCTCTGCACGTATTCGCAGTTTGAAATTACGACTTTTCATACTCAACATATGCCAAGTACTGAAAGCGGCGTTTGGTCACATTTGTCCCAAACCCCCCAGCAGTTTTCAAAATATCCCAAACATACCAATTTCGAGGCCTGAGCCATATTTTGGAGGCAAACTCTGGCTCTATGCACGTATTCGCAGTTTGAATTTACGACTTTTTATACACAACACATGCCAAGTCCTGAAAGCGGCAGTGAGTGACATTTTGCACAAACTCCCTGCAGTTTTCGAAATATCCCAAATATCACAATTTCGAGGCCTGAGCCATATTTTGGAGCCAAATTCTGGCTCTCTGCACGTATTTGCAGTTTGAAATTACGATTTTTAAACCCAACATATGCCAAGTACTGAAAGCGGCGTTTGGTCACATTTGTCCCAATACCCCCTGCAATTTTCAAAATATCCCAAAGATCCCAATTTCGAGGCCTGAACCATATTTTGCAGCCAAATTCTGACTCTCTGCACGTATTCGCAGTTTGAAATTACGACTTTTTTATACCCAACATATACCAAGTACTGAAAGTGGCGTTTGGTCACATTTGTCCCAATCCCCCCTGCAATTTTCAAAATATCCCAAAGATCCCAATTTCGAGACCTGAGCCATATTTTGGAGCAAAATTTGGCTCTCTGCACGTATTCGCTGTTTGAAATTACGACTTTTTATACCCAACATATGCCAAGTACTGAAAGCGGCAGTGAGTCACATTTTGCACAAACTCCAATGCAGTTTTCAAAATATCCCAAATATCCCAATTTCGAGGCCTGAGCCATATTTTGGAGCCAAATTCTGGCTTTCTGCACGTATTCGCAGTTTGAAATTACGAATTTTTATACCCAACATATGCCAAGTACTGAAAGCGGCGTTTGGTCACATATTTCCCAAACCTCCCTGCAGTTTTCAAAATATCCCAAACATCCAAATTTCGAGGCCTGATCCATATTTTGGAGCCAAATTCTGGATCTCTGCACGTATTTGCAGTTTGAAATTACTATTTTTATACCCAACATATGCCAAGTACTGAAAGCGGCGTTTGGTCATATTTGTCCCAAACCTCCCTGCAGTTTTCAAAATATCCCAAACATCCCAATTTCGAGGCCTGAGCCATATTTTGGAGCCAAATTCAGGCTCTCTGCACGTATTCGCTGTTTGAAATTACGACTTTTATACCCAACATATGCCAAGTACTGAAAGCGGCGTTTGGTCTTATTTGTCCCAAACTCCCCTGCAGTTTTCACAATATCCCAAACATCCCAATTTCGAGGCCTAAGTCATATTTTGGAGCCAAATTCAGGCTCTCTGCACGTATTCGCTGTTTGAAATTACGACTTTTCATACTCATCATATGCCAAGTACTGAAAGCGGCGTTTGGTCACATTTGTCCCAAACCCCACAGCAGTTTTCAAAATATCCCAAACATACGAATTTCGAGGCCTGAGCCATATTTTGGAGGCAAATTCTGGCTCTATGCACGTATTCGCAGTTTGAATTTACGACTTTTTATACCCAACACATGCCAAGTCCTGAAAGCGGCAGTTAGTGACATTTTGCACAAACTCCCCTGCAGTTTTCGAAATATCCAAAATATCCCAATTTCGAGGCCTGATCCATATTTTACAGCCAAATTCTGTCTCTGTGAACGTATTCACAGTTTGGAATTACGACTTTTTTATACCCAACATATGCCAAGTACTGAAAGAGGCGTTTGGTCATAATTGTCCCAAACCTCCCTGCAGTTTTCAAAATATCCCAAACATCCCAATTTCGAGGCCTGAGCCATATTTTGGAGCCAAATTCAGGCTCTCTGCACGTATTCGCTGTTTGAAATTACGACTTTTATACCCAACATATGCCAAGTACTGAAAGCGGCGTTTGGTCTTATTTGTCCCAAACTCCCCTGCAGTTTTCACAATATCCCAAACATCCCAATTTCGAGGCCTAAGTCATATTTTGGAGCCAAATTCAGGCTCTCTGCACGTATTCGCAGTTTGAAATTACGACTTTTCATACTCAACATATGCCAAGTACTGAAAGCGGCGTTTGGTCACATTTGTCCCAAACCCCACAGCAGTTTTCAAAATATCCCAAACATACGAATTTCGAGGCCTGAGCCATATTTTGGAGGCAAATTCTGGCTCTATGCACGTATTCGCAGTTTGAATTTACGACTTTTTATACCCAACACATGCCAAGTCCTGAAAGCGGCAGTGAGTGACATTTTGCACAAACTCCCCTGCAGTTTTCGAAATATCCAAAATATCCCAATTTCGAGGCCTGATCCATATTTTACAGCCAAATTCTGTCTCTGTGAACGTATTCACAGTTTGGAATTACGACTTTTTTATACCCAACATATGCCAAGTACTGAAAGAGGCGTTTGGTCATAATTGTCCCAAACCTCCCTGCAGTTTTCAAAATATCCCAAACATCCCAATTTCGAGGCCTGAGCCATATTTTGCAGCCAAATTCTGACTCTCTGCACGTATTCGCAGTTTGAAATTACGACTTTTTTATATCTAACATATACCAAGTACTGAAAGCAGCGTTTGGTCACATATTTCCCAAACCTCCCTGCAGTTTTCAAAATATCCCAAACATCCCAATTTGGAGGCCTGAGCCATATTTTGGAGCCAAATTCAGGCTCTCTGCACTTATTCGCAGTTTGAAATTACGACTTTTCATACTCAACATATGACAAGTACTGAGAGCGGCGTTTGGTCATATTTTCCCAAACTCCCCTGCAGTTTTCAAAATATCCCAAACATCCCAATTTCAAGGCCTGAGTCATATTTTGTAGCCAAATTCAGGCTCTCTGCACTTATTCGCAGTTTGAAATTACGACTTTTCATACTCAACATAAGACAAGTACTGAGAGCGGGGTTTGGTCACATGTGTCCCAAACCCCCCAGCAGTTTTCAAAATATCCCAAACATACCAATTTCGAGGCCTGAGCCATATTTTTGAGCCAAATTCAGGCTCTCTGCACTTATTCGCAGTTTGAAATTACGACTTTTCATACTCAACATATGACAAGTACTGAGAGCGGCGTTTGGTCATATTTTCCCAAACTCCCCTGCAGTTTTCAAAATATCCCAAACATCCCAATTTCAAGGCCTGAGTCATATTTTGTAGCCAAATTCAGGCTCTCTGCACTTATTCGCAGTTTGAAATTACGACTTTTCATACTCAACATAAGACAAGTACTGAGAGTGGGGTTTGGTCACATGTGTCCCAAACCCCCCAGCAGTTTTCAAAATATCCCAAACATACCAATTTCGAGGCCTGAGCCATATTTTTGAGGCAAATTCTGGCTCTATGCACGTATTCGCAGTTTGAAATTACGACTTTTTATACCCAACACATGCCAAGTCCTTAAAGCGGCAGTGAGTGACATTTGGCACAAACTCCCCTGCAGTTTTCGAAATATCCCAAATATCCCAATTTCGAGGCCTAATCCATATTTTACAGCCAAATTCTGGCTCTGTGCACGTATTCGCAGTTTGGAATTACGACTTTTTTATACCCAACATATGCCAAGTACTGAAAGCGGCAATGAGTCACATTTTGCACAAAGTCCCCTGCAGTTTTCAAAATATCCCAAATATCCCAATTTCGAGGCCTGAGCCATATTTTGCAGCCAAATTCTGACTCTCTGCACGTATTCGCAGTTTGAAATTACGACTTTTTTATACCCAACATATACCAAGTACTGAAAGCGGAGTTTGGTCACATTTGTCCCAATCCCCCCTGCAATTTTCAAAATATCCCAAAGATCCCAATTTCTAGGCCTGAGCCATATTTTGGAGCAAAATTCTGGCTCTCTGCACGTATTCGCATTTTGAAATTACGAGTTTTTATACCCAACATATGCCAAGTACTGAAAGCGGCAGTGAGTCACATTTTGCACAAACTCCAATGCAGTTTTCAAAATATCCCAAATATATATTGATTTCGAGGCCTGAGCCATATTTTGGAGCCAAATTCTGGCTTTCTGCACGTATTCGCAGTTTGAAATTACGATTTTTTATACCCAACAAATGCCAAGTACAAAAATCGGCGTTTGGTCACATATTTCCCAAACCTCACTGCAGTTTTCAATATATCCCAAACATCCAAATTTCGAAGCCTGATCCATATTTTGGAGCCAAATTCTGGCTCTCTGCACGTATTTGCAGTTTGAAATTTCTATTTTTATACCCAACATATGCCAAGTACTGAAAGCGGCGTTTGGTCATATTTGTCCCAAACCTCCCTGCAGTTTTCAAAATATTCCAAACATCCCAATTTCGAGGCCTGAGCCATATTTTGGAGCCAAATTCTAGCTCTCTGCACGTATTCGCTGTTTGAAATTACGACTTTTATACCCAACATATGCCAAGTACTGAAAGCGGCGTTTGGTCTTATTTGTCCCAAACTCCCCTGCAGTTTTCAAAATATCCCAAACATCCCAATTTCGAGGCCTGAGTCATATTTTGGAGCCAAATTCAGGCTCTCTGCACGTATTCGCAGTTTGAAATTACGACTTTTCATACTCAACATATGCCAAGTACTGAAAGCGGCGTTTGGTCACATTTGTCCCAAACCCCCCAGCAGTTTTCAAAATATCCCAAACATACCAATTTCGAGGCCTGAGCCATATTTTGGAGGCAAATTCTGGCTCTATGCACGTATTCGCAGTTTGAATTTACGGCTTTTTATACACAACACATGCCAAGTCCTGAAAGCGGCAGTGAGTGACATTTTGCACAAACTCCCTGCAGTTTTCGAAATATCCCAAATATCACAATTTCGAGGCCTGAGCCATATTTTGGAGCCAAATTCTGGCTCTCTGCACGTATTTGCAGTTTGAAATTACGATTTTTAAACCCAACATATGCCAAGTACTGAAAGCGGCGTTTGGTCACATTTGTCCCAAACCCCCCTGTAGTTTTCAAAATATCCCAAACATACCAATTTCGTGGCCTGAGCCATAATTTGGAGGCAAATTCTGGCTCTATGCACGTATTCGCAGTTTGAAATTACGACTTTTTATACCCAACACATGCCAAGTCCTGAAAGCGGCAGTGAGTGACATTTTGCACAAACTCCCTGCAGTTTTCGAAATATCCCAAATATCCCAATTTCGAGGCCTGAGCTATATTTTGGAGCCAAATTCTGGCTCTCTGCACGTATTTGCAGTTTGAAATTACGATTTTTAAACCCAACATATGCCAAGTACTGAAAGCGGCGTTTGGTCATATTTGTCCCAAACCTCCCTGCAGTTTTCAAAATATCCCAAACATCCCAATTTCGAGGCCTGAGCCATATTTTGGAGCAAAATTCTGGCTCTCTGCACGTATTCGCTGTTTGAAATTACGACTTTTTATACCCAACATGTGCCAAGTACTGAAAGCGGCAGTGAGTCACATTTTGCACAAACTCCAATGCCGTTTTCAAAATATCCCAAATATCCCAATTTCGAGGCCTAAGCCATATTTTGGAGAAAAATTCTGGCTTTCTGCACGTATTCGCAGTTTGAAATTACGAACTTTTATACCCAACATATGCCAAGTACTGAAAGCGGCGTTTGGTCACATATTTCCCAAACCTCCCTGCAGTTTTCAAAATATCCCAAACATCCAAATTTCGGGGCCTGAGCAATATTTTGGAGCAAAATTCTGGCTCTCTGCACGTATTCGCTGTTTGAAATTACGACTTTTTATACCCAACATGTGCCAAGTACTGAAAGCGGCAGTGAGTCACATTTTGCACAAACTCCAATGCTGTTTTCAAAATATCCCAAATATCCCAATTTCGAGGCCTGAACCATATTTTGGAGAAAAATTCTGGCTTTCTGCACGTATTTGCAGTTTGAAATTACGACTTTTCATACTCAACATATGCCAAGTACTGAAAGCGGCGTTTGGTCACATTTGTCCCAAACCCCCCAGCAGTTTTCAAAATATCCCAAACATACCAATTTCGAGGCCTGAGCCATATTTTCCAGCCAAATTCTGGCTCTCTGCACGTATTCGCAGTTTCAAATTACGACATTTTATACCCAACATATGACAAGTACTGAAAGGGCGTTTGGTCACATTTGCCCAATCCCTCCTGCAATTTTCAAAATATCCCAAAGATCCCAATTTCGAGGCCTGAGCCATATTTTGGAGCACAATTCTTGCTCTCTGCGCGTATTCGCTGTTTGAAATTTCGACTTTTTATACCCAACATATGCCAAGTACTGAAAGCGGCAGTGAGGCAAATTTTGCACAAACCCCAATGCAGTTTTCAAAATATCCCGATTTCGAGGCCTGTGCCATATTTTGGAGCCAAATTCAGGCTCTCTGCACGTATTCGCTGTTTGAAATTACGACTTTTATACCCAACATATGCCAAGTACTGAAAGCGGCATTTGGTCATATTTGTCCCAAACTCCCCTACAGTTTTCAAAATATCCCAAACATTCCAATTTCGAGGCCTGAGCCATATTTTGGAGCCAAATTCTGGGTCTCTGCACGTATTCGCAGGTTGAAATTGCGACTTTTTTATACCCAACATATGCCAAGTACTGAAAGCGGCGTTTGGGCATATTTGTCCCAAACCTCCCTGCAGTTTTCAAAATATCCCAAACATCCCAATTTCGAGGCCAGAGCCATATTTTTGAGCCAAATTCAGGCTCTCTGCACTTATTCGCAGTTTGAAATTACGACTTTTCATACTCAACATATGACAAGTACTGAGAGCGGCGTTTGGTCATATTTTCCCAAACTCCCCTGCAGTTTTCAAAATATCCCAAACATCCCAATTTCAAGGCCTGAGTCATATTTTGTAGCCAAATTCAGGCTCTCTGCACTTATTCGCAGTTTGAAATTACGACTTTTCATACTCAACATAAGACAAGTACTGAGAGCGGGGTTTGGTCACATGTGTCCCAAACCCCCCAGCAGTTTTCAAAATATCCCAAACATACCAATTTCGAGGCCTGAGCCATATTTTTGAGGCAAATTCTGGCTCTATGCACGTATTCGCAGTTTGAAATTACGACTTTTTATACCCAACACATGCCAAGTCCTTAAAGCGGCAGTGAGTGACATTTGGCACAAACTCCCCTGCAGTTTTCGAAATATCCCAAATATCCCAATTTCGAGGCCTGATCCATATTTTACAGCCAAATTCTGGCTCTGTGCACGTATTCGCAGTTTGGAATTACGACTTTTTTATACCCAACATATGCCAAGTACTGAAAGCGGCAATGAGTCACATTTTGCACAAAGTCCCCTGCAGTTTTCAAAATATCCCAAATATCCCAATTTCGAGGCCTGAGCCATATTTTGCAGCCAAATTCTGACTCTCTGCACGTATTCGCAGTTTGAAATTACGACTTTTTTATACCCAACATATACCAAGTACTGAAAGCGGAGTTTGGTCACATTTGTCCCAATCCCCCCTGCAATTTTCAAAATATCCCAAAGATCCCAATTTCCGAGGCCTGAGCCATATTTTGGAGCAAAATTCTGGCTCTCTGCACGTATTCGCATTTTGAAATTACGAGTTTTTATACCCAACATATGCCAAGTACTGAAAGCGGCAGTGAGTCACATTTTGCACAAACTCCAATGCAGTTTTCAAAATATCCCAAATATATATTGATTTCGAGGCCTGAGCCATATTTTGGAGCCAAATTCTGGCTTTCTGCACGTATTCGCAGTTTGAAATTACGATTTTTTATACCCAACAAATGCCAAGTACAAAAATCGGCGTTTGGTCACATATTTCCCAAACCTCACTGCAGTTTTCAATATATCCCAAACATCCAAATTTCGAAGCCTGATCCATATTTTGGAGCCAAATTCTGGCTCTCTGCACGTATTTGCAGTTTGAAATTTCTATTTTTATACCCAACATATGCCAAGTACTGAAAGCGGCGTTTGGTCATATTTGTCCCAAACCTCCCTGCAGTTTTCAAAATATCCCAAACATCCCAATTTCGAGGCCTGAGCCATATTTTGGAGCCAAATTCTAGCTCTCTGCACGTATTCGCTGTTTGAAATTACGACTTTTATACCCAACATATGCCAAGTACTGAAAGCGGCGTTTGGTCTTATTTGTCCCAAACTCCCCTGCAGTTTTCAAAATATCCCAAACATCCCAATTTCGAGGCCTGAGTCATATTTTGGACCCAAATTCAGGCTCTCTGCACGTATTCGCAGTTTGAAATTACGACTTTTCATACTCAACATATGCCAAGTACTGAAAGCGGCGTTTGGTCACATTTGTCCCAAACCCCCCAGCAGTTTTCAAAATAACCCAAACATACCAATTTCGAGGCCTGAGCCATATTTTGGAGGCAAATTCTGGCTCTATGCACGTATTCGCAGTTTGAATTTACGGCTTTTTATACACAACACATGCCAAGTCCTGAAAGCGGCAGTGAGTGACATTTTGCACAAACTCCCTGCAGTTTTCGAAATATCCCAAATATCACAATTTCGAGGCCTGAGCCATATTTTGGAGCCAAATTCTGGCTCTCTGCACGTATTTGCAGTTTGAAATTACGATTTTTAAACCCAACATATGCCAAGTACTGAAAGCGGCGTTTGGTCACATTTGTCCCAAACCCCCTGTAGTTTTCAAAATATCCCAAACACACCAATTTCGTGGCCTGAGCCATAATTTGGAGGCAAATTCTGGCTCTATGCACGTATTCGCAGTTTGAAATTACGACTTTTTATACCCAACACATGCCAAGTCCTGAAAGCGGCAGTGAGTGACATTTTGCACAAACTCCCTGCAGTTTTCGAAATATCCCAAATATCCCAATTTCGAGGCCTGAGCTATATTTTGGAGCCAAATTCTGGCTCTCTGCACGTATTTGCAGTTGGAAATTACGATTTTTAAACCCAACATATGCCAAGTACTGAAAGCGGCGTTTGGTCATATTTGTCCCAAACCTCCCTGCAGTTTTCAAAATATCCCAAACATCCCAATTTCGAGGCCTGAGCCATATTTTGGAGCAAAATTCTGGCTCTCTGCACGTATTCGCTGTTTGAAATTACGACTTTTTATACCCAACATGTGCCAAGTACTGAAAGCGGCAGTGAGTCACATTTTGCACAAACTCCAATGCCGTTTTCAAAATATCCCAAATATCCCAATTTCGAGGCCTAAGCCATATTTTGGAGAAAAATTCTGGCTTTCTGCACGTATTCGCAGTTTGAAATTACGAACTTTTATACCCAACATATGCCAAGTACTGAAAGCAGCGTTTGGTCACATATTTCCCAAACCTCCCTGCAGTTTTCAAAATATCCCAAACATCCAAATTTCGGGGCCTGAGCAATATTTTGGAGCAAAATTCTGGCTCTCTGCACGTATTCGCTGTTTGAAATTACGACTTTTTATACCCAACATGTGCCAAGTACTGAAAGCGGCAGTGAGTCACATTTTGCACAAACTCCAATGCCGTTTTCAAAATATCCCAAATATCCCAATTTCGAGGCCTGAACCATATTTTGGAGAAAAATTCTGGCTTTCTGCACGTATTTGCAGTTTGAAATTACGACTTTTCATACTCAACATATGCCAAGTACTGAAAGCGGCGTTTGGTCACATTTGTCCCAAACCCCCCAGCAGTTTTCAAAATATCCCAAACATACCAATTTCGAGGCCTGAGCCATATTTTCCAGCCAAATTCTGGCTCTCTGCACGTATTCGCAGTTTCAAATTACGACATTTTATACCCAACATATGACAAGTACTGAAAGGGCGTTTGGTCACATTTGCCCAATCCCTCCTGCAATTTTCAAAATATCCCAAAGATCCCAATTTCGAGGCCTGAGCCATATTTTGGAGCACAATTCTTGCTCTCTGCGCGTATTCGCTGTTTGAAATTTCGACTTTTTATACCCAACATATGCCAAGTACTGAAAGCGGCAGTGAGGCAAATTTTGCACAAACCCCAATGCAGTTTTCAAAATATCCCGATTTCGAGGCCTGTGCCATATTTTGGAGCCAAATTCAGGCTCTCTGCACGTATTCGCTGTTTGAAATTACGACTTTTATACCCAACATATGCCAAGTACTGAAAGCGGCATTTGGTCATATTTGTCCCAAACTCCCCTACAGTTTTCAAAATATCCCAAACATTCCAATTTCGAGGCCTGAGCCATATTTTGGAGCCAAATTCTGGGTCTCTGCACGTATTCGCAGGTTGAAATTGCGACTTTTTTATACCCAACATATGCCAAGTACTGAAAGCGGCGTTTATAGTCACATATTTCCCAAACCTCCCTGCAGTTTTCAAAATATCCCAAACATCCAAATTTCGAGGCCTGATCCATATTTTGGAGCCAAATTCTGGCTCTCTGCACGTATTTGCAGTTTGAAATTACGATTTTTATACCCAACATATGCCAAGTACTGAAAGCGGCGTTTGGTCATATTTGTCCCAAACCTCCCTGCAGTTTTCAAAATATCCCAAACATCCCAATTTCGAGGCCTGAGCCATATTTTGGAGCCAAATTCAGGCTCTCTGAACGTATTCGCTGTTTGAAATTACGACTTTTCATACTCAACATATGCCAAGTACTGAAAGCGGCGTTTGGTCACAGTTGTCCCAAACCCCCCAGCAGTTTTCAAAATATCCCAAACATACCAATTTCGAGGCCTGAGCCATATTTTGGAGGCAAATTCTGGCTCTTTGCACGTATTCGCAGTTTGAAATTACGACTTTTTATACCCAACACATGTCAAGTCCTGAAAGCGGCAGTGAGTGACATTTTGCACAAACTCCCCTGCAGTTTTCGAAATATCCCAAATATCCCAATTTCGAGGCCTGATCCATATTTTACAGCCAAATTCTTGCTCTGTGCACGTATTCGCAGTTTGGATTTACGACTTTTTTATACCTAACATATGCCAAGTACTGTATGCGGCGTTTGGTCAAAATTGGCCCAAACCCCCCTGTAGTTTTAAAAATATCCCAAACATACCAATTTCGAGGCTTGAGCCATAATTTGGAGGCAAATTCTGGCTCTATGCACGTTTTCGCAGTTTGAAATTACGACTTTTTATACCCAACACATGCCAAGTCCTGAAAGCGGCAGTGAGTGACATTTTGCACAAACTCCCTGCAGTTTTCGAAATATCCCAAATATCCCAATTTCGAGGCCTGAGCTATATTTTGGAGCCAAATTCTGGCTCTCTGCACGTATTTGCAGTTTGAAATTACGATTTTTAAACCCAACATATGCCAAGTACTGAAAGCGGCGTTTGGTCATATTTGTCCCAAACCTCCCTGCAGTTTTCAAAATATCCCAAACATCCCAATTTCGAGGCCTGAGCCATATTTTGGAGCAAAATTCTGGCTCTCTGCACGTATTCGCTGTTTGAAATTACGACTTTTTATACCCAACATGTGCCAAGTACTGAAAGCGGCAGTGAGTCACATTTTGCACAAACTCCAATGCCGTTTTCAAAATATCCCAAATATCCCAATTTCGAGGCCTAAGCCATATTTTGGAGAAAAATTCTGGCTTTCTGCACGTATTCGCAGTTTGAAATTACGAACTTTTATACCCAACATATGCCAAGTACTGAAAGCGGCGTTTGGTCACATATTTCCCAAACCTCCCTGCAGTTTTCAAAATATCCCAAACATCCAAATTTCGGGGCCTGAGCAATATTTTGGAGCAAAATTCTGGCTCTCTGCACGTATTCGCTGTTTGAAATTACGACTTTTTATACCCAACATGTGCCAAGTACTGAAAGCGGCAGTGAGTCACATTTTGCACAAACTCCAATGCCGTTTTCAAAATATCCCAAATATCCCAATTTCGAGGCCTGAACCATATTTTGGAGAAAAATTCTGGCTTTCTGCACGTATTTGCAGTTTGAAATTACGACTTTTAATACTCAACATATGCCAAGTACTGAAAGCGGCGTTTGGTCACATTTGTCCCAAACCCCCCAGCAGTTTTCAAAATATCCCAAACATACCAATTTCGAGGCCTGAGCCATATTTTCCAGCCAAATTCTGGCTCTCTGCACGTATTCGCAGTTTCAAATTACGACATTTTATACCCAACATATGACAAGTACTGAAAGGGCGTTTGGTCACATTTGCCCAATCCCTCCTGCAATTTTCAAAATATCCCAAAGATCCCAATTTCGAGGCCTGAGCCATATTTTGGAGCACAATTCTTGCTCTCTGCGCGTATTCGCTGTTTGAAATTTCGACTTTTTATACCCAACATATGCCAAGTACTGAAAGCGGCAGTGAGGCAAATTTTGCACAAACCCCAATGCAGTTTTCAAAATATCCCGATTTCGAGGCCTGTGCCATATTTTGGAGCCAAATTCAGGCTCTCTGCACGTATTCGCTGTTTGAAATTACGACTTTTATACCCAACATATGCCAAGTACTGAAAGCGGCATTTGGTCATATTTGTCCCAAACTCCCCTACAGTTTTCAAAATATCCCAAACATTCCAATTTCGAGGCCTGAGCCATATTTTGGAGCCAAATTCTGGGTCTCTGCACGTATTCGCAGGTTGAAATTGCGACTTTTTTATACCCAACATATGCCAAGTACTGAAAGCGGCGTTTATAGTCACATATTTCCCAAACCTCCCTGCAGTTTTCAAAATATCCCAAACATCCAAATTTCGAGGCCTGATCCATATTTTGGAGCCAAATTCTGGCTCTCTGCACGTATTTGCAGTTTGAAATTACGATTTTTATACCCAACATATGCCAAGTACTGAAAGCGGCGTTTGGTCATATTTGTCCCAAACCTCCCTGCAGTTTTCAAAATATCCCAAACATCCCAATTTCGAGGCCTGAGCCATATTTTGGAGCCAAATTCAGGCTCTCTGAACGTATTCGCTGTTTGAAATTACGACTTTTCATACTCAACATATGCCAAGTACTGAAAGCGGCGTTTGGTCACAGTTGTCCCAAACCCCCCAGCAGTTTTCAAAATATCCCAAACATACCAATTTCGAGGCCTGAGCCATATTTTGGAGGCAAATTCTGGCTCTTTGCAAGTATTCGCAGTTTGAAATTACGACTTTTTATACCCAACACATGTCAAGTCCTGAAAGCGGCAGTGAGTGACATTTTGCACAAACTCCCCTGCAGTTTTCGAAATATCCCAAATATCCCAATTTCGAGGCCTGATCCATATTTTACAGCCAAATTCTTGCTCTGTGCACGTATTCGCAGTTTGGATTTACGACTTTTTTATACCTAACATATGCCAAGTACTGTATGCGGCGTTTGGTCACAGTTGTCCCAAACCCCCCTGTAGTTTTAAAAATATCCCAAACATACCAATTTCGAGGCTTGAGCCATAATTTGGAGGCAAATTCTGGCTCTATGCACGTTTTCGCAGTTTGAAATTACGACTTTTTATACCCAACACATGCCAAGTCCTGAAAGCGACAGTGAGTGACATTTTTCACAAACTCCCTGCAGTTTTCGAAATATCCCAAATATCCCAATTTCGAGGCCTGAGCTATATTTTGGAGCCAAATTCTGGCTCTCTGCACGTATTTGCAGTTTGAAATTACGATTTTTAAACCCAACATATGCCAAGTACTGAAAGCGGCGTTTGGTCATATTTGTCCCAAACCTCCCTTCAGTTTTCAAAATATCCTAAACATCCCAATTTCGAGGCCTGAGCCATATTTTGGAGCAAAATTCTGGCTCTCTGCACGTATTCGCTGTTTGAAATTACGACTTTTTATACCCAACATATGCCAAGTACTGAAAGCGGCAGTGAGTCACATTTTGCACAAACTCCAATGCAGTTTTCAAAATATCCCAAATATCCCAATTTCAAGGCCTGAGCCATATTTTGGAGTCAAATTCTGGCTCTCTGCATGTATTCGCAGTTTAAAATTTCGAATTATTATACCCAACATATGCCATGTACTGAAAGCGGAGTTTGGTCACATTTGTCCCAAACCTCCCTGCACTTTTCAAAATATCCCAAGCATCCCAATTTCGAGGCCTGAGCCATATTTTCGAGCCAAATTCTGGCTCTCTGCACGTATTCGTAGTTTGAAAATACGACTTTTTATACCCAACATATGCCAAGTGAAAGTGGCAGTGAGCCCCATTTTGCACAAAGTCCCCTGCAGTTTTCAAAATATCCCAAATATCCCAATTTCGAGGCCTGAGCCATATTTTGGAGCCAAATTCTGGCTCTCTGCCCGTATTCGCTTATTAGAATTACGACTTTTTTATACCCAACATATGCCAAGTACTGAAAGCGGCAGTGAGTAACATTTTGCACAAAGTCCCCTGCAGTTTTCAACATATCCCAAACATCCCAATTTCGAGGCCTGAGCCATATTTTCCAGCCAAATTCTGGCTCTCTGCACGTATTCGCAGTTTGAAATTACGACATTTTATACCCAACATATGCCAAGTACTGAAAGGGCGTTTGGTCACATTTGTCCCAATCCCTCCTGCAATTTTCAAAATATCCCAAAGATCCCAATTTCGAGGCCTGAGCCGTATTTTGGAGCACAATTCTTGCTCTCTGCGCGTATTCGCTGTTTGAAATTACGAATTTTTATACCCAACATATGCCAAGTACTGAAAGCGGCAGTGAGGCACATTTTGCACAAACCCCAATGCAGTTTTCAAAATATCCCAAATATCCCGAATTCGAGGCCTAAGCCATATTTTGGAGCCAAATTCAGGCTCTCTGCACGTATTCGCTGTTTGAAATTACGACTTTTATACCCAACATATGCCAAGTACTGAAAGCGGCGTTTGGTCATATTTGTCCCAAACTCCCATACAGTTTTCAAAATATCCCAAACATTCCAATTTCGAGGCCTGAGCCATATTTTGGAGCCAAATTCTGGGTCTCTGCACGTATTCGCACTATGAAATTGCGAGTTTTATACCCAACATATGCCAAGTACTGAAAGCGGCGTTTTGTCATATTTGTCCCAAACTCCCCTACAGTTTTCAAAATATCTCAAACATTCCAATTTCGAGCGCTGAGCCATATTTTGGAGCCAAATTCTGGGTCTCTGCACGTATTCGCAGTTTGAAATTGCGACTTTTTTATACCCAACATATGCCAAGTACTGAAAGCGGCGTTTGGTCACATATTTCCCAAACCTCCCTGCAGTTTTCAAAATATCCCAAACATCCAAATTTCGAGGCCTGATCCATATTTTGGAGCCATATTCTGGCTCTCTGCACGTATTTGCAGTTTGAAATTACGGTTTTTAAACCCAACATATGCCAAGTACTGAAAGCGGCGTTTGGTCATATTTGTCCCAAACCTCCCTTCAGTTTTCAAAATATCCTAAACATCCCAATTTCGAGGCCTGAGCCATATTTTGGAGCAAAATTCTGGCTCTCTGCACGTATTCGCTGTATGAAATTACGACTTTTTATACCCAACATATGCCAAGTACTGAAAGCGGCAGTGAGTCACATTTTGCACAAACTCCAATGCAGTTTTCAAAATATCCCAAATATCCCAATTTCGAGGCGTGAGCCATATTTTGGAGCCAAATTCTGGCTCTCTGCACGTATTCGCAGTTTGAAATTACGAACTTTTATACCCAACATATGCCAAGTACTGAAAGCGGCGTTTGGTCATATTTGTCCCAAACCTCCCTGCAGTTCTTAAAATAACCCAAACATCCCAATTTCGAGGCCTGAGCCATATTTTGGAGCCAAATTCAGGCTCTCTGCACGTATTCGCTGTTTGATATTATGACTTTTATACCCAACATATGCCAAGTACTGAAAGCGGCGTTTGGTCATATTTGTCCCAAACTCCCCTGCAGTTTTCAAAATATCCCAAACATCCAAATTTCGAGGCCTGAGCCATATTTTGGAGCCAAATTCATGCTCTCTGCACGTATTCGCAGTTTGAAATTACGAGTTTTATACCCAACATATGCCAAGTACTGAAAGCGGCGTTTGGTCATATTTGTCCCAAACTCCCCTACAGTTTTCAAAATATCTCAAACATTCCAATTTCGAGCGCTGAGCCATATTTTGGAGCCAAATTCTGGGTCTCTGCACGTATTCGCAGTTTGAAATTGCGACTTTTTTATACCCAACATATGCCAAGTACTGAAAGCGGCGTTTGGTCACATATTTCCCAAACCTCCCTGCAGTTTTCAAAATATCCCAAACATCCAAATTTCGAGGCCTGATCCATATTTTGGAGCCATATTCTGGCTCTCTGCACGTATTTGCAGTTTGAAATTACGATTTTTAAACCCAACATATGCCAAGTACTGAAAGCGGCGTTTGGTCATATCTGTCCCAAACCTCCCTTCAGTTTTCAAAATATCCTAAACATCCCAATTTCGAGGCCTGAGCCATATTTTGGAGCAAAATTCTGGCTCTCTGCACGTATTCGCTGTATGAAATTACGACTTTTTATACCCAACATATGCCAAGTACTGAAAGCGGCAGTGAGTCACATTTTGCACAAACTCCAATGCAGTTTTCAAAATATCCCAAATATCCCAATTTCGAGGCGTGAGCCATATTTTGGAGCCAAATTCTGGCTCTCTGCACGTATTCGCAGTTTGAAATTACGAACTTTTATACCCAACATATGCCAAGTACTGAAAGCGGCGTTTGGTCACATATTTCCCAAACCTCCCTGCAGTTTTCAAAATATCCCAAACATCCAAATTTCGGGGCCTGATCCATATTTTGGAGCCAAATTCAGGCTCTCTGCACGTATTCGCAGTTTGAAATTACGACTTTTCATACTCAACATATGCCAAGTATTGAAAGCGGCGTTTGGTCACATGTGTCCCAAACCCCCCAGCAGTTTTCAAAATTTCCCAAACATACCAATTTCGAGGCCTGAGCCATATTTTGGAGGCAAATTCTGGCTCTATGCACGTATTCGCAGTTTGAAATTACGACTTTTTATACCCAACACATGCCAAGTCCTGAAAGCGGCAGTAAGTCACATTTTGCACAAACTCCCCTGCAGTTTTAAAAATATCCCAAATATCCCAATTTCAAGGCCTGAGCCATATTTTGGAGTCAAATTCTGGCTCTCTGCACGTATTCGCAGTTTAAAATTACGAATTTTTATACCCAACATATGCCATGTACTGAAAGCGGCGTTTTTTCACATTTGTCCCAAACCTCCCTGCACTTTTCAAAATATCCCAAACATCCCAATTTCGAGGCCTGAGCCATATTTTCGAGCCAAATTCTGGCTCTCTGCACGTATTCGTAGTTTGAAAATACGACTTTTTATACCCAACATATGCCAAGTACTGAAAGTGGCACTGAGCCCCATTTTGCACAAAGTCCCCTGCAGTTTTCAAAATATCCCAAATATCCCAATTTCGAGGCCTGAGCCATATTTTGGAGCCAAATTCTGGCTCTCTGCCCGTATTCGCTTCTTGGAATTACGACTTTTTTATACCCAACATATGCCAAGTACTGAAAGCGGCAGTGAGTCACATTTTGCACAAAGTCCCCTGCAGTTTTCAAAATATCCCAAACATCGCAATTTCGAGGCCTGAGCCATATTTTGGAGCCAAATTCAGGCTCTCTGCACGTATTCGCTGTTTGAAATTACGACTTTTATACCCAACATATGCCAAGTACTGAAAGCGGCGTTTGGTCATATTTGTCCCAAACTCCCCTGCAGTTTTCAAAATATCCCAAACATCCCAATTTCGAGGCCTGAGCCATATTTTGGAGCCAAATTCAGGCTCTCTGCACGTATTCGCTGTTTGAAATTACGACTTTTATACCCAACATATGCCAAGTACTGAAAGCGGCGTTTGGTCATATTTGTCCCAAACTCCCCTGCAGTTTTCAAAATATCCCAAACATCCCAATTTCGAGGCCTGAGCCAAATTTTGGAGCCAAATTCAGGCTCTTTGCGCGTATTCGCAGTTTGAAATTCGACTTTTCATACTCAACATATGCCAAGTACTGAAAGCGGCGTTTGGTCACATTTGTCCCAAACCCCCCAGAAGTTTTCAAAATATCCCAAACATACCAATTTTGAGGCCAGAGCCATATTTTGGAGGCAAATTCTGGCTCTATGCACGTATTTGCAGTTTCAAATTACGATTTTTAAACCCAACATATGCCAAGTACTGAAAGCGGCGTTTGGTCATATTTGTCCCAAACCTCACTGCAGTTTTCAAAATATCCCAAACATCCCAATTTCGAGGCCTGAGCCATATTTTGGAGCCAAATTCTGGCTCTCTGCACGTATTCGCAGTTTGAAATTACGACTTTTCATACCCAACATATGCCCAGTACTGAAAACGGCGTTTGGTCACTTTTGTCCCAAACCCTCCAGCAGCTTTAAAAATATCCCAAATATACCAATTTCGAGGCCTGAGCCATATTTTGGAGGCAAATTCTGGCTCTCTGCACGTATTCGCTGTTTGAAATTACGACTTTTTATACTAACTATATGCCAAGTACTGAAAGCGGCAGTGAGTCACATTTTGCACAAACTCCAATGCAGTTTTCAAAATATCCCAAATATCCCAATTTCGAGGCTTGAGCCATATTTTGGAGCCAAATTCTGGCTTTCTGCACGTATTCGCAGTTTGAAATTACGAATTTTTATACCCAATATATGCCAAGAACTGAAAGCGGCGTTTGGTCACATATTTCCCATACTTCCCTGCAGTTTTCAAAATATCCCAAACATCCAAATTTCGGGGCCTGATCCATATTTTGGAGCCAAATTCAGGCTCTCTGCACGTATTCGCAGTTTGAAATTACGACTTTTCATACTCAACATATGCCAAGTACTGAAAGCGGTGTTTGGTCACATTTGTCCCAAACCCGACAGCAGTTTTCAAAATATCCCAAACATACCAATTTCGAGGCCTGAGCCATATTTTGGAGGCAAATTCTGGCTCTATGCACGTATTCCCAGTTTGAAATTACGACTTTTTATACCCAACACATGCCAAGTCCTGAAAGCGGCAGTGAGTCACATTTTGAACAAACTCCCCTGCAGTTTTCAAAATATCCCAAATATCCTAATTTGGAGGCCTGAGCCATATTTTGGAGTCAAATTCTGGCTCTCTGAACGTATTCGCAGTTTAAAATTACGAATTTTTATACCCAACATATATCAAGTACCGAAAGCGGCGTTTAGTCACATATTTCCCAAACCTCCCAGCAGTTTTAAAAATATCCCAAACATCCAAATTTCGAGGCCTGATCAACATTTTGGAGCCAAATTCTGGCTCTCTGCACGTATTTGCAGTTTGAAATTACGATTTTTAAACCCAACATATGCCAAGTACTGAAAGCGGCGTTTGGTCATATTTGTCCTAAACCTCCCTGCAGTTTTCAAAATATCCCAAACATCCAAATTTCGAGGCCTGAGCCATATTATGGAGCCAAATTCAGGCTCTCTGCACGTATTCGCTGTTTGAAATTACGAATTTTATACCCAACATATGCCAAGTACTGAAAGCGGGGATTGGTCATATTTGTCCCAATCTCCCCTGCAGTTTTCAAAATATCCCAAATATTCCAATTTCGAGGCCTGAGCCATATTTTGGAGCCAAATTCTGGCTCTCTGCACGTATTCGCAGTTTGAAATTGCGACTTTTTTATACCCAACATATGCCAAGTACTGAAAGCGGCGTTTGGTCACATTTGTCCCAATCCCCCCTGCAATTTTCAATATATCCCAAACATTCCAATTTCGAGGCCTGAGCCATATTTTGGAGCCAAATTCTGGCTCTCTGCACGTATTCGCAGTTTGAAATTACGAATTTTTTATACCCAACATATGCCAAGTACTGAAAGCGGCGTTTGGTCACATTTGTCCCAAACCCCCCAGCAGTTTTCAAAATATCCCAAACATACATATTTCGAGGCCTGAGCCATATTTTGGAGGCAAATTCTGGCTCTATGCACGTATTCGCAGTTTGAAATTACGACTTTTTATACCCAACACATGCCAAGTCCTGACAGCGGCAGTGAGTCACATTTTGCACAAACTCCCCTGCAGTTTTCAATATATCCCAAATATCCCAATTTCAAGGCCTGAGCCATATTTTGGAGTCAAATTCTGGCTCTCTGCACGTATTCGCAGTTTAAAATTACGATTTTTTATACCCAACATATGCCTTGTACTGAAAGCGGCGTTTGGTCACATTTGTCCCAAACCTCCCTGCACTTTTCAAAATATCCCAAACATCCCAATTTCGAGGCCTGAGCCATATTTTGGAGCCAAATTCTGGCTCTCTGCACGTATTTGCAGTATCAAATTACGATTTTTAATCCCAACATATGCCAAGTCCTGAAAGCGGCGTTTGGTCATATTTGTCCCAAACCTCCCTGCAGTTTTCAAAATATCCCAAACATCCCAATTTCGAGGCCTGAGCCATATTTTGGAACAAAATTCTGGCTCTCTGCACGTATTCGCAGGTTTAAATTCCGAATTTTTTATTCCCAACATATGCCAAGTACTGACAGCGGCAGTGAGTCACATTTTGCACAAAGTCCCCTGCAGTTTTCAAAATATCCCAAATATCCCAATTTCGAGGCCTGAGCCATATTTTGGAGCCAAATTCTGGCTCTCTGCCCGTATTCGCTTCTTGGAATTACGACTTTTTTATACCCAACATATGCCAAGTATTGAAAGCGGCAGTGAGTCACATTTTGCACAAAGTCCCCTGCAGTTTTCAAAATATCCCAAACATCCCAATTTCGAGGCCTGAGCCATATTTTCCAGTCAAATTCTGGCTCTCTGCACGTATTCGCAGTTTGAAATTAAGACATTTTATACCCAACATATGCCAAGTTCTGAAAGGGCGTTTGGTCACATTTGTCCCAATCCCTCCTGCAATTTTCAAAATATCCCAAAGATCCATTTCGAGGCCTGAACCATATTTTGGAGCCAAATTCTGGCATTCTGCAAGTATTTGCAGTTTGAAATTACGAACTTTTATACCCAACATATGCCAAGTACTGAAAGCGGCGTTTGGTCACATATTTCCCAAACCTCCCTGCAGTTTTCAAAATATCCCAAACATCCAAATTTCGGGGCCTGATCCATATTTTGGAGCCAAATTCAGGCTCTCTGCACGTATTCGCAGTTTGAAATTACGACTTTTCATACTCAACATATGCCAAGTATTGAAAGCGGCGTTTGGTCACATGTGTCCCAAACCCCCCAGCAGTTTTCAAAATTTCCCAAACATACCAATTTCGAGGCCTGAGCCATATTTTGGAGGCAAATTCTGGCTCTATGCACGTATTCGCAGTTTGAAATTACGACTTTTTATACCCAACACATGCCAAGTCCTGAAAGCGGCAGTAAGTCACATTTTGCACAAACTCCCCTGCAGTTTTAAAACTATCCCAAATATCCCAATTTCAAGGCCTGAGCCATATTTTGGAGTCAAATTCTGGCTCTCTGCACGTATTCGCAGTTTAAAATTACGAATTTTTATACCCAACATATGCCATGTACTGAAAGCGGCGTTTTTTCACATTTGTCCCAAACCTCCCTGCACTTTTCAAAATATCCCAAACATCCCAATTTCGAGGCCTGAGCCATATTTTCGAGCCAAATTCTGGCTCTCTGCACGTATTCGTAGTTTGAAAATACGACTTTTTATACCCAACATATGCCAAGTACTGAAAGTGGCACTGAGCCCCATTTTGCACAAAGTCCCCTGCAGTTTTCAAAATATCCCAAATATCCCAATTTCGAGGCCTGAGCCATATTTTGGAGCCAAATTCTGGCTCTCTGCCCGTATTCGCTTCTTGGAATTACGACTTTTTTATACCCAACATATGCCAAGTACTGAAAGCGGCAGTGAGTCACATTTTGCACAAAGTCCCCTGCAGTTTTCAAAATATCCCAAACATCGCAATTTCGAGGCCTGAGCCATATTTTGGAGCCAAATTCAGGCTCTCTGCACGTATTCGCTGTTTGAAATTACGACTTTTATACCCAACATATGCCAAGTACTGAAAGCGGCGTTTGGTCATATTTGTCCCAAACTCCCCTGCAGTTTTCAAAATATCCCAAACATCCCAATTTCGAGGCCTGAGCCATATTTTGGAGCCAAATTCAGGCTCTCTGCACGTATTCGCTGTTTGAAATTACGACTTTTATACCCAACATATGCCAAGTACTGAAAGCGGCGTTTGGTCATATTTGTCCCAAACTCCCCTGCAGTTTTCAAAATATCCCAAACATCCCAATTTCGAGGCCTGAGCCAAATTTTGGAGCCAAATTCAGGCTCTTTGCGCGTATTCGCAGTTTGAAATTCGACTTTTCATACTCAACATATGCCAAGTACTGAAAGCGGCGTTTGGTCACATTTGTCCCAAACCCCCCAGCAGTTTTCAAAATATCCCAAACATACCAATTTTGAGGCCAGAGCCATATTTTGGAGGCAAATTCTGGCTCTATGCACGTATTTGCAGTTTCAAATTACGATTTTTAAACCCAACATATGCCAAGTACTGAAAGCGGCGTTTGGTCATATTTGTCCCAAACCTCACTGCAGTTTTCCAAATATCCCAAACATCCCAATTTCGAGGCCTGAGCCATATTTTGGAGCCAAATTCTGGCTCTCTGCACGTATTCGCAGTTTGAAATTACGACTTTTCATACCCAACATATGCCCAGTACTGAAAGCGGCGTTTGGTCACTTTTGTCCCAAACCCTCCAGCAGCTTTAAAAATATCCCAAATATACCAATTTCGAGGCCTGAGCCATATTTTGGAGGCAAATTCTGGCTCTCTGCACGTATTCGCTGTTTGAAATTACGACTTTTTATACTAACTATATGCCAAGTACTGAAAGCGGCAGTGAGTCACATTTTGCACAAACTCCAATGCAGTTTTCAAAATATCCCAAATATCCCAATTTCGAGGCTTGAGCCATATTTTGGAGCCAAATTCTGGCTTTCTGCACGTATTCGCAGTTTGAAATTACGAATTTTTATACCCAATATATGCCAAGAACTGAAAGCGGCGTTTGGTCACATATTTCCCATACTTCCCTGCAGTTTTCAAAATATCCCAAACATCCAAATTTCGGGGCCTGATCCATATTTTGGAGCCAAATTCAGGCTCTCTGCACGTATTCGCAGTTTGAAATTACGACTTTTCATACTCAACATATGCCAAGTACTGAAAGCGGTGTTTGGTCACATTTGTCCCAAACCCGACAGCAGTTTTCAAAATATCCCAAACATACCAATTTCGAGGCCTGAGCCATATTTTGGAGGCAAATTCTGGCTCTATGCACGTATTCCCAGTTTGAAATTACGACTTTTTATACCCAACACATGCCAAGTCCTGAAAGCGGCAGTGAGTCACATTTTGAACAAACTCCCCTGCAGTTTTCAAAATATCCCAAATATCCTAATTTGGAGGCCTGAGCCATATTTTGGAGTCAAATTCTGGCTCTCTGAACGTATTCGCAGTTTAAAATTACGAATTTTTATACCCAACATATATCAAGTACCGAAAGCGGCGTTTAGTCACATATTTCCCAAACCTCCCAGCAGTTTTAAAAATATCCCAAACATCCAAATTTCGAGGCCTGATCAACATTTTGGAGCCAAATTCTGGCTCTCTGCACGTATTTGCAGTTTGAAATTACGATTTTTAAACCCAACATATGCCAAGTACTGAAAGCGGCGTTTGGTCATATTTGTCCTAAACCTCCCTGCAGTTTTCAAAATATCCCAAACATCCAAATTTCGAGGCCTGAGCCATATTATGGAGCCAAATTCAGGCTCTCTGCACGTATTCGCTGTTTGAAATTACGAATTTTATACCCAACATATGCCAAGTACTGAAAGCGGGGATTGGTCATATTTGTCCCAATCTCCCCTGCAGTTTTCAAAATATCCCAAATATTCCAATTTCGAGGCCTGAGCCATATTTTGGAGCCAAATTCTGGCTCTCTGCACGTATTCGCAGTTTGAAATTGCGACTTTTTTATACCCAACATATGCCAAGTACTGAAAGCGGCGTTTGGTCACATTTGTCCCAATCCCCCCTGCAATTTTCAATATATCCCAAACATTCCAATTTCGAGGCCTGAGCCATATTTTGGAGCCAAATTCTGGCTCTCTGCACGAATTCGCAGTTTGAAATTACGAATTTTTTATACCCAACATATGCCAAGTACTGAAAGCGGCGTTTGGTCACATTTGTCCCAAACCCCCCAGCAGTTTTCAAAATATCCCAAACATACATATTTCGAGGCCTGAGCCATATTTTGGAGGCAAATTCTGGCTCTATGCACGTATTCGCAGTTTGAAATTACGACTTTTTATACCCAACACATGCCAAGTCCTGACAGCGGCAGTGAGTCACATTTTGCACAAACTCCCCTGCAGTTTTCAATATATCCCAAATATCCCAATTTCAAGGCCTGAGCCATATTTTGGAGTCAAATTCTGGCTCTCTGCACGTATTCGCAGTTTAAAATTACGATTTTTTATACCCAACATATGCCTTGTACTGAAAGCGGCGTTTGGTCACATTTGTCCCAAACCTCCCTGCACTTTTCAAAATATCCCAAACATCCCAATTTCGAGGCCTGAGCCATATTTTGGAGCCAAATTCTGGCTCTCTGCACGTATTTGCAGTATCAAATTACGATTTTTAATCCCAACATATGCCAAGTCCTGAAAGCGGCGTTTGGTCATATTTGTCCCAAACCTCCCTGCAGTTTTCAAAATATCCCAAACATCCCAATTTCGAGGCCTGAGCCATATTTTGGAACAAAATTCTGGCTCTCTGCACGTATTCGCAGTTTTAAATTCCGAATTTTTTATTCCCAACATATGCCAAGTACTGACAGCGGCAGTGAGTCACATTTTGCACAAAGTCCCCTGCAGTTTTCAAAATATCCCAAATATCCCAATTTCGAGGCCTGAGCCATATTTTGGAGCCAAATTCTGGCTCTCTGCCCGTATTCGCTTCTTGGAATTACGACTTTTTTATACCCAACATATGCCAAGTATTGAAAGCGGCAGTGAGTCACATTTTGCACAAAGTCCCCTGCAGTTTTCAAAATATCCCAAACATCCCAATTTCGAGGCCTGAGCCATATTTTCCAGTCAAATTCTGGCTCTCTGCACGTATTCGCAGTTTGAAATTAAGACATTTTATACCCAACATATGCCAAGTTCTGAAAGGGCGTTTGGTCACATTTGTCCCAATCCCTCCTGCAATTTTCAAAATATCCCAAAGATCCATTTCGAGGCCTGAACCATATTTTGGAGCCAAATTCTGGCATTCTGCAAGTATTTGCAGTTTGAAATTACGAACTTTTATACCCAACATATGCCAAGTACTGAAAGCGGCGTTTGGTCACATATTTCCCAAACCTCCCTGCAGTTTTCAAAATATCCCAAACATCCAAATTTCGGGGCCTGATCCATATTTTGGAGCCAAATTCAGGCTCTCTGCACGTATTCGCAGTTTGAAATTACGACTTTTCATACTCAACATATGCCAAGTATTGAAAGCGGCGTTTGGTCACATGTGTCCCAAACCCCCCAGCAGTTTTCAAAATTTCCCAAACATACCAATTTCGAGGCCTGAGCCATATTTTGGAGGCAAATTCTGGCTCTATGCACGTATTCGCAGTTTGAAATTACGACTTTTTATACCCAACACATGCCAAGTCCTGAAAGCGGCAGTAAGTCACATTTTGCACAAACTCCCCTGCAGTTTTAAAAATATCCCAAATATCCCAATTTCAAGGCCTGAGCCATATTTTGGAGTCAAATTCTGGCTCTCTGCACGTATTCGCAGTTTAAAATTACGAATTTTTATACCCAACATATGCCATGTACTGAAAGCGGCGTTTTTTCACATTTGTCCCAAACCTCCCTGCACTTTTCAAAATATCCCAAACATCCCAATTTCGAGGCCTGAGCCATATTTTCGAGCCAAATTCTGGCTCTCTGCACGTATTCGTAGTTTGAAAATACGACTTTTTATACCCAACATATGCCAAGTACTGAAAGTGGCACTGAGCCCCATTTTGCACAAAGTCCCCTGCAGTTTTCAAAATATCCCAAATATCCCAATTTCGAGGCCTGAGCCATATTTTGGAGCCAAATTCTGGCTCTCTGCCCGTATTCGCTTCTTGGAACTACGACTTTTTTATACCCAACATATGCCAAGTACTGAAAGCGGCAGTGAGTCACATTTTGCACAAAGTCCCCTGCAGTTTTCAAAATATCCCAAACATCGCAATTTCGAGGCCTGAGCCATATTTTGGAGCCAAATTCAGGCTCTCTGCACGTATTCGCTGTTTGAAATTACGACTTTTATACCCAACATATGCCAAGTACTGAAAGCGGCGTTTGGTCATATTTGTCCCAAACTCCCCTGCAGTTTTCAAAATATCCCAAACATCCCAATTTCGAGGCCTGAGCCATATTTTGGAGCCAAATTCAGGCTCTCTGCACGTATTCGCTGTTTGAAATTACGACTTTTATACCCAACATATGCCAAGTACTGAAAGCGGCGTTTGGTCATATTTGTCCCAAACTCCCCTGCAGTTTTCAAAATATCCCAAACATCCCAATTTCGAGGCCTGAGCCAAATTTTGGAGCCAAATTCAGGCTCTTTGCGCGTATTCGCAGTTTGAAATTCGACTTTTCATACTCAACATATGCCAAGTACTGAAAGCGGCGTTTGGTCACATTTGTCCCAAACCCCCCAGCAGTTTTCAAAATATCCCAAACATACCAATTTTGAGGCCAGAGCCATATTTTGGAGGCAAATTCTGGCTCTATGCACGTATTTGCAGTTTCAAATTACGATTTTTAAACCCAACATATGCCAAGTACTGAAAGCGGCGTTTGGTCATATTTGTCCCAAACCTCACTGCAGTTTTCCAAATATCCCAAACATCCCAATTTCGAGGCCTGAGCCATATTTTGGAGCCAAATTCTGGCTCTCTGCACGTATTCGCAGTTTGAAATTACGACTTTTCATACCCAACATATGCCCAGTACTGAAAGCGGCGTTTGGTCACTTTTGTCCCAAACCCTCCAGCAGCTTTAAAAATATCCCAAATATACCAATTTCGAGGCCTGAGCCATATTTTGGAGGCAAATTCTGGCTCTCTGCACGTATTCGCTGTTTGAAATTACGACTTTTTATACTAACTATATGCCAAGTACTGAAAGCGGCAGTGAGTCACATTTTGCACAAACTCCAATGCAGTTTTCAAAATATCCCAAATATCCCAATTTCGAGGCTTGAGCCATATTTTGGAGCCAAATTCTGGCTTTCTGCACGTATTCGCAGTTTGAAATTACGAATTTTTATACCCAATATATGCCAAGAACTGAAAGCGGCGTTTGGTCACATATTTCCCATACTTCCCTGCAGTTTTCAAAATATCCCAAACATCCAAATTTCGGGGCCTGATCCATATTTTGGAGCCAAATTCAGGCTCTCTGCACGTATTCGCAGTTTGAAATTACGACTTTTCATACTCAACATATGCCAAGTACTGAAAGCGGTGTTTGGTCACATTTGTCCCAAACCCGACAGCAGTTTTCAAAATATCCCAAACATACCAATTTCGAGGCCTGAGCCATATTTTGGAGGCAAATTCTGGCTCTATGCACGTATTCCCAGTTTGAAATTACGACTTTTTATACCCAACACATGCCAAGTCCTGAAAGCGGCAGTGAGTCACATTTTGAACAAACTCCCCTGCAGTTTTCAAAATATCCCAAATATCCTAATTTGGAGGCCTG
This sequence comes from Procambarus clarkii, assembly GCF_040958095.1. NCBI lineage: Eukaryota > Metazoa > Arthropoda > Malacostraca > Decapoda > Cambaridae > Procambarus > Procambarus clarkii. The sequence goes on from NC_091222.1 coordinate 3,383,193, forward strand.
AGCCATATTTTGGAGTCAAATTCTGGCTCTCTGAACGTATTCGCAGTTTAAAATTACGAATTTTTATACCCAACATATATCAAGTACCGAAAGCGGCGTTTAGTCACATATTTCCCAAACCTCCCAGCAGTTTTAAAAATATCCCAAACATCCAAATTTCGAGGCCTGATCAACATTTTGGAGCCAAATTCTGGCTCTCTGCACGTATTTGCAGTTTGAAATTACGATTTTTAAACCCAACATATGCCAAGTACTGAAAGCGGCGTTTGGTCATATTTGTCCTAAACCTCCCTGCAGTTTTCAAAATATCCCAAACATCCAAATTTCGAGGCCTGAGCCATATTATGGAGCCAAATTCAGGCTCTCTGCACGTATTCGCTGTTTGAAATTACGAATTTTATACCCAACATATGCCAAGTACTGAAAGCGGGGATTGGTCATATTTGTCCCAATCTCCCCTGCAGTTTTCAAAATATCCCAAATATTCCAATTTCGAGGCCTGAGCCATATTTTGGAGCCAAATTCTGGCTCTCTGCACGTATTCGCAGTTTGAAATTGCGACTTTTTTATACCCAACATATGCCAAGTACTGAAAGCGGCGTTTGGTCACATTTGTCCCAATCCCCCCTGCAATTTTCAATATATCCCAAACATTCCAATTTCGAGGCCTGAGCCATATTTTGGAGCCAAATTCTGGCTCTCTGCACGTATTCGCAGTTTGAAATTACGAATTTTTTATACCCAACATATGCCAAGTACTGAAAGCGGCGTTTGGTCACATTTGTCCCAAACCCCCCAGCAGTTTTCAAAATATCCCAAACATACATATTTCGAGGCCTGAGCCATATTTTGGAGGCAAATTCTGGCTCTATGCACGTATTCGCAGTTTGAAATTACGACTTTTTATACCCAACACATGCCAAGTCCTGACAGCGGCAGTGAGTCACATTTTGCACAAACTCCCCTGCAGTTTTCAATATATCCCAAATATCCCAATTTCAAGGCCTGAGCCATATTTTGGAGTCAAATTCTGGCTCTCTGCACGTATTCGCAGTTTAAAATTACGATTTTTTATACCCAACATATGCCTTGTACTGAAAGCGGCGTTTGGTCACATTTGTCCCAAACCTCCCTGCACTTTTCAAAATATCCCAAACATCCCAATTTCGAGGCCTGAGCCATATTTTGGAGCCAAATTCTGGCTCTCTGCACGTATTTGCAGTATCAAATTACGATTTTTAATCCCAACATATGCCAAGTCCTGAAAGCGGCGTTTGGTCATATTTGTCCCAAACCTCCCTGCAGTTTTCAAAATATCCCAAACATCCCAATTTCGAGGCCTGAGCCATATTTTGGAACAAAATTCTGGCTCTCTGCACGTATTCGCAGTTTTAAATTCCGAATTTTTTATTCCCAACATATGCCAAGTACTGACAGCGGCAGTGAGTCACATTTTGCACAAAGTCCCCTGCAGTTTTCAAAATATCCCAAATATCCCAATTTCGAGGCCTGAGCCATATTTTGGAGCCAAATTCTGGCTCTCTGCCCGTATTCGCTTCTTGGAATTACGACTTTTTTATACCCAACATATGCCAAGTATTGAAAGCGGCAGTGAGTCACATTTTGCACAAAGTCCCCTGCAGTTTTCAAAATATCCCAAACATCCCAATTTCGAGGCCTGAGCCATATTTTCCAGTCAAATTCTGGCTCTCTGCACGTATTCGCAGTTTGAAATTAAGACATTTTATACCCAACATATGCCAAGTTCTGAAAGGGCGTTTGGTCACATATTTCCCAAACCTCCCTGCAGTTTTCAAAATATCCCAAACATCCAAATTTCGGGGCCTGATCCATATTTTGGAGCCATATTCAGGCTCTCTGCACATATTCGCAGTTTGAAATTACGACTTTTCATCCTCAACATATGCCAAGTACTGAACGCGGCGTTTGGTCACATTTGTCCCAAACCCCCCAGCAGTTTTCAAAATATCGCAAACATACCAATTTCGAGGCCTGAGCCATATTTTGGAGGCAAATTCTGGCTCTATGCACGTATTCGCAGTTTGAAATTACGACTTTTTATACCCAACACATGCCAAGTCCTGAAAGCGGCAGTGAGTCACATTTTTCACAAACTCCACTGCAGTTTTCAAAATATCCCAAATATCCCAATTTTAAGGCCTGAGCCATATTTTGGAGTCAAATTCTGGCTCTCTGCACGTATTCACAGTTTAAAATTACGAATTTTTATACCCAACATATGCCATGTACAGAAAGTGGCAGTGAGCCCCATTTTGCACAAAGTCCCCTGCAGTTTTCAAAATATCCCAAATATCCCAATTTCGAGGCCTGAGCCATATTTTGGAGCCAAATTCTGGCTCTCTGCACGTATTCGCTTCTTGGAATTACGACTTTTTTTATACCAAACATATGCCAAGTACTGAAAGCGGCAGTGAGTCACATTTTGCACAAAGTCCCCTGCAGTTTTCAAAATATCCCAAACATCCCAATTTCGAGGCCTGAGCCATATTTTGGAGCCAAATTCAGGCTCTCTGCACGTATTCGCTGTTTGAAATTACGACTTTTATACCCAACATATGCCAAGTACTGAAAGCGGCGATTGGTCATATTTGTCCCAAACTCCCCTGCAGTTTTCAAAATATCCCAAACATTCCAATTTCGAGGCCTGAGGCATATTTTGGAGCCAAATTCTGGCTCTCTGCACGTATTCGCAGTTTGAAATTGCGACTTTTTTATACCCAACATATGCCAAGTACTGAAAGCGGCGTTTGGTCACATTTGTCCCAATCCCCCCTGCAATTTTCAAAATATCCCAAACATCCCAATTTCGAGGCCTTAGCCATATTTTGGAGCCAAATCCTGGCTCTCTGCACGTATTCGCAGTTTTAAAATCCGAATTTTTTATTCCCAACATATGCCAAGTACTGACAGCGGCAGTGAGTCACATTTTGTACAAAGTCCCCTGCAGTTTTCAAAATATCCCAAATATCCCAATTTCGAGGCATGAGCTATATTTTGGAGCCAAATTCTGGCTCTCTGAACGTATTCGCAGTTTGAAATTACGAATTTTTTATACCCAACATATGCCAAGTACTGAAAGCGGCGTTTGGTCTCATTTGTCCCACTCCCCCCTGCAATTTTCGAAATATTCCAAACATCCCAATTTCGAGGCCTGATCCATATTTTGGAGCCAAATTCAGGCTCTCTGCACGTATTCGCAGTTTGAAATTACGACTTTTCATACTTAACATATGCCAAGTACTGAAAGTGGCGTTTGGTCACATTTGTCCCAAACCCCCCAGCAGTTTTCAAAATATCCCAAACATACCAATTTCGAGGCCTGAGCCATATTTTGGAGGCAAATTCTGGCTCTATGCACGTATTCGCAGTTTGAAATTACGACTTTTTATACCCAACACATGCCAAGTCCTGAAAGTGGCAGTGAGTCACATTTTGCACAAACTCCCCTGCAGTTTTCAAAATATCCCAAATATCCCAATTTCAAGGCCTGAGCCATATTTTGGAGTCAAATTCTGGCTCTCTGCACGTATTCGCAGTTTAAAATTACGAATTTTTATACCCAACATATGCCATGTACTGAAAGCGGCGTTTGGTCACATTTGTCCCAAACCTCCCTGCACTTTTCAAAATATCCCAAACATCCCAATTTCGAGGCCTGAGTCATATTTTCGAGCCAAATTCTTGCTCTCTGCACGTATTCGTAGTTTGAAAATACGACATTTTATACCCAACATATGCCAAGTACTGAAAGTGGCAGTGAGCCCCATTTTGCACAAAGTCCTCTGCAGTTTTCAAAATATTCCCAACATCCCAATTTCGAGGCCTGAGCCATATTTTCGAGCGAAATTCTGGCTCTCTGCACGTATTTGCAGTTTGATATTACGAATTTTTATACCCAACATATGCCAAGTACTGAAAGCGGTGTTTGTTCATGTTTGTACCAAACACCCCAGCAGTTTTCAAAATAAATCAAATATCACAATTTCGAGGCCTGAGCCATATATTGGTGCCAAATTCTGGCTCTCTGCACATATTCGCTGTTTGAAATTACGTCTTTTTATACCCAACATATGCCAAGTACTGAAAGCGGCAGTGAGTCACATTTTGCACAAAGTCCCCTGCAGTTTTCAAAATATCCCAAATATCCCAATTTCGAGGCCTGAGCCATATTTTGGAGCCAAATTCTGGCTTTCTGCACGTATTCGCAGTTTGAAATTACGAATTTTTATACCCAATATATGCCAAGAACTGAAAGCGGCGTTTGGTCACATATTTCCCAAACTTCCCTGCAGTTTTCAAAATATCCCAAACATCCAAATTTCGGAGCCTGATCCATATTTTGGAGCCAAATTCAGGGTCTCTGCACGTATTCGCAGTTTGAAATTACGACTTTTCATACTCAACATATGCCAAGTACTGAAAGCGGTGTTTGGTCACATTTGTCATAAACCCGACAGCAGTTTTCAAAATATCCCAAACATACCAATTTCGAGGCCTGAGCCATATTTTGGAGGCAAATTCTGGCTCTATGCACGTATTCCCAGTTTGAAATTACGACTTTTTATACCCAACACATGCCAAGTCCTGAAAGCGGCAGTGAGTCACATTTTGCACAAACTCCCCTGCAGTTTTCAAAATATCCCAAATATCCTAATTTGGAGGCCTGAGCCATATTTTGGAGTCAAATTCTGGCTCTCTGCACGTATTCGCAGTTTAAAATTACGAATTTTTATACCCAACATATATCAAGTACCGAAAGCGGCGTTTAGTCACATATTTCCCAAACCTCCCAGCAGTTTTAAAAATATCCCAAACATCCAAATTTCGAGGCCTGATCCACATTTTGGAGCCAAATTCTGGCTCTCTGCACGTATTTGCAGTTTGAAATTACGATTATTAAACCCAACATATGCCAAGTACTGAAAGCGGCGTTTGGTCATATTTGTCCTAAACCTCCCTGCAGTTTTCAAAATATCCCAAACATCCAAATTTCGAGGCCTGAGCCATATTTTGGAGCCAAATTCAGGCTCTCTGCACGTATTCGCTGTTTGAAATTACGAATTTTATACCCAACATATGCCAAGTACTGAAAGCGGGGATTGGTCATATTTGTCCCAATCTCCCCTGCAATTTTCAAAATATCCCAAACATTCCAATTTCGAGGCCTGAACCATATTTTGGAGCCAAATTCTGGCTCTCTGCACGTATTCGCAGTTTGAAATTGCGACTTTTTTATACCCAACATATGCCAAGTACTGAAAGCGGTGTTTGGTCACATTTGTCCCAATCCCCCCTGCAATTTTCAAAATATCCCAAACATTCCAATTTCGAGGCCTGAGCCATATTTTGGAGCCAAATTCTGGCTCTCTGCACGTATTCGCAGTTTGAAATTACGAATTTTTTATACCCAACATATGCCAAGTACTGAAAGCGGCGTTTGGTCACATTTGTCCCAAACCCCCCAGCAGTTTTCAAAATATCCCAAACATACATATTTCGAGGCCTGAGCCATATTTTGGAGGCAAATTCTGGCTCTATGCACGTATTCGCAGTTTGAAATTACGATTTTTAATCCCAACATATGCCAAGTCCTGAAAGCGGCGTTTGGTCATATTTGTCCCAAACCTCCCTGCAGTTTTCAAAATATCCCAAACATCCCAATTTCGAGGCCTGAGCCATATTTTGGAACAAAATTCTGGCTCTCTGCACGTATTCGCAGTTTTAAATTCCGAATTGTTTATTCCCAACATATGCCAAGTACTGACAGCGGCAGTGAGTCACATTTTGCACAAAGTCCCCTGCAGTTTTCAAAATATCCCAAATATCCCAATTTCGAGGCCTGAGCCATATTTTGGAGCCAAATTCTGGCTCTCTGCACGTATTCGCAGTTTGAAATTACGAATTTTTTATACCCAACATATGCCTTGTACTGAAAGCGGCGTTTGGTCACATTTGTCCCAAACCTCCCTGCACTTTTCAAAATATCCCAAACATCCCAATTTCGAGGCCTGAGCCATATTTTTGAGCCAAATTCTGGCTCTCTGCACGTATTCGTAGTTTGAAAATACGACTTTTTATACCCAACATATGCCAAGTACTGAAAGTGGCAGTGAGCCCCATTTTGCACAAAGTCCCCTGCAGTTTTCAAAATATCCCAAATATCCCAATTTCGAGGCCTGAGCCATATTTTGGAGCCAAATTCTTGCTCTCTGCCCGTATTCGCTTCTTGGAATTACGACTTTTTTATACCCAACATATGCCAAGTATTGAAAGCGGCAGTGAGTCACATTTTGCACAAAGTCCCCTGCAGTTTTCAAAATATCCCAAACATCCCAATTTCGAGGCCTGAGCCATATTTTCCAGCCAAATTCTGGCTCTCTGCACGTATTCGCAGTTTGAAATTACGACATTTTATACCCAACATATGCCAAGTTCTGAAAGGGCGTTTGGTCACATTTGTCCCAATCCCTCCTGCAATTTTCAAAATATCCCAAAGATCCATTTCGAGGCCTGAACCATATTTTGGAGCCAAATTCTGGCTTTCTGCAAGTATTTGCAGTTTGAAATTACGAACTTTTATACCCAACATATGCCAAGTACTGAAAGCAGCGTTTGGTCACATATTTCCCAAACCTCCCTGCAGTTTTCAAAATATCCCAAACATCCAAATTTCGGGGCCTGATCCATATTTTGGAGCCATATTCAGGCTCTCTGCACATATTCGCAGTTTGAAATTACGACTTTTCATCCTCAACATATGCCAAGTACTGAACGCGGCGTTTGGTCACATTTGTCCCAAACCCCCCAGCAGTTTTCAAAATATCGCAAACATACCAATTTCGAGGCCTGAGCCATATTTTGGAGGCAAATTCTGGCTCTATGCACGTATTCGCAGTTTGAAATTACGACTTTTTATACCCAACACATGCCAAGTCCTGAAAGCGGCAGTGAGTCACATTTTGCACAAACTCCACTGCAGTTTTCAAAATATCCCAAATATCCCAATTTTAAGGCCTGAGCCATATTTTGGAGTCAAATTCTGGCTCTCTGCACGTATTCACAGTTTAAAATTACGAATTTTTATACCCAACATATGCCATGTACAGAAAGTGGCAGTGAGCCCCATTTTGCACAAAGTCCCCAGCAGTTTTCAAAATATCCCAAATATCCCAATTTCGAGGCCTGAGCCATATTTTGGAGCCAAATTCTGGCTCTCTGCACGTATTCGCTTCTTGGAATTACGACTTTTTTATACCAAACATATGCCAAGTACTGAAAGCGGCAGTGAGTCACATTTTGCACAAAGTCCCCTGCAGTTTTCAAAATATCCCAAACATCCCAATTTCGAGGCCTGAGCCATATTTTGGAGCCAAATTCAGGCTCTCTGCACGTATTCGCTGTTTGAAATTACGACTTTTATACCCAACATATGCCAAGTACTGAAAGCGGCGATTGGTCATATTTGTCCCAAACTCCCCTGCAGTTTTCAAAATATCCCAAACATTCCAATTTCGAGGCCTGAGGCATATTTTGGAGCCAAATTCTGGCTCTCTGCACGTATTCGCAGTTTGAAATTGCGACTTTTTTATACCCAACATATGCCAAGTACTGAAAGCGGCGTTTGGTCACATTTGTCCCAATCCCCCCTGCAATTTTCAAAATATCCCAAACATCCCAATTTCGAGGCCTTAGCCATATTTTGGAGCCAAATCCTAGCTCTCTGCACGTATTCGCAGTTTTAAAATCCGAATTTTTTATTCCCAACATATGCCAAGTACTGACAGCGGCAGTGAGTCACATTTTGTACAAAGTCCCCTGCAGTTTTCAAAATATCCCAAATATCCCAATTTCGAGGCCTGAGCCATATTTTGGAGCCAAATTCTGGCTCTCTGCACGTATTCGCAGTTTGAAATTGCGACTTTTTTATACCCAACATATGCCAAGTACTGAAAGCGGCGTTTGGTCTCATTTGTCCCACTCCCCCCTGCAATTTTCGAAATATTCCAAACATCCCAATTTCGAGGCCTGATCCATATTTTGGAGCCAAATTCAGGCTCTCTGCACGTATTCGCAGTTTGAAATTACGATTTTTCATACTCAACATATGCCAAGTACTGAAAGCGGCGTTTGGTCACATTTGTCCCAAACCCCCCAGCAGTTTTCAAAACATCCCAAACATACCAATTTCGAGGCCTGAGCCATATTTTGGAGGCAAATTCTGGCTCTATGCACGTATTCGCAGTTTGAAATTACGACTTTTTATACCCAACACATGCCAAGTCCTGAAAGCGGCAGTGAGTCACATTTTGCACAAACTCCCCTGCAGTTTTCAAAATATCCCAAATATCCCAATTTCAAGGCCTGAGCCATATTTTGGAGTCAAATTCTGGCTCTCTGCACGTATTCGCAGTTTAAAATTACGAATTTTTATACCCAACATATGCCATGTACTGAAAGCGGCGTTTGGTCACATTTGTCCCAAACCTCCCTGCACTTTTCAAAATATCCCAAACATCCCAATTTCGAGGCCTGAGTCATATTTTCGAGCCAAATTCTTGCTCTCTGCACGTATTCGTAGTTTGAAAATACGACTTTTTATACCCAACATATGCCAAGTACTGAAAGTGGCAGTGAGCCCCATTTTGCACAAAGTCCTCTGCAGTTTTCAAAATATTCCCAACATCCCAATTTCGAGGCCTGAGCCATATTTTCGAGCCAAATTCTGGCTCTCTGCATGTATTCGCAGTTTGATATTACGAATTTTTATACCCAACATATGCCAAGTACTGAAAGCGGTGTTTGTTCATGTTTGTACCAAACACCCCAGCAGTTTTCAAAATAAATCAAATATCACAATTTCGAGGCCTGAGCCATATATTGGTGCCAAATTCTGGCTCTCTGCACATATTCGCTGTTTGAAATTACGTCTTTTTATACCCAACATATGCCAAGTACTGAAAGCGGCAGTGAGTCACATTTTGCACAAAGTCCCCTGCAGTTTTCAAAATATCCCAAACATCCCAATTTCGAGGCCTGAACCATATTTTCCAGCCAAATTCTGGCTCTCTGCACGTATTCGCAGTTTGAAATTACGACTTTTTATACCCAACATATGCCAAGTACTGAAAGCGGCGCTTGGTCACATTTGTCCCAATCCCCCCTGCAGTTTTCAAAATATCCCAAATATCCCAATTTCGAGGCCTGAGCCATATTTTGGAGCCAAATTCTGGCTTTCTGCACGTATTCGCAGTTTGAAATTACGAATTTTTATACCCAATATATGCCAAGAACTGAAAGCGGCGTTTGGTCACATATTTCCCAAACTTCCCTGCAGTTTTCAAAATATCCCAAACATCCAAATTTCGGAGCCTGATCCATATTTTGGAGCCAAATTCAGGCTCTCTGCACGTATTCGCAGTTTGAAGTTACGACTTTTCATACTCAACATATGCCAAGTACTGAAAGCGGTGTTTGGTCACATTTGTCATAAACCCGACAGCATTTTTCAAAATATCCCAAACATACCAATTTCGAGGCCTGAGCCATATTTTGGAGACAAATTCTGGCTCTCTGCACGTATTCGCAGTTTGAAATTGCGACTTTTTTATACCCAACATATGCCAAGTACTGAAAGCGGCGTTTGGTCACATTTGTCCCAAACCTCCCTGCACTTTTCAAAATATCCCAAACATCCCAATTTCGAGGCCTGAGCCATATTTTGGAGCCAAATTCTGGCTCTCTGCACGTATTTGCAGTTTCAAATTACGATTTTTAATTCCAACATATGCCAAGTACTGAAAGCGGCGTTTGGTCATATTTGTCCCAAACCTCCCTGCAGTTTTCAAAATATCCCAAACATCCCAATTTCGAGGCCTGAGCCATATTTTGGAACAAAATTCTGGCTCTCTGCACGTATTCGCAGTTTTAAATTCCGAATTTTTTATTCCCAACATATGCCAAGTACTGACAGCGGCAGTGAGTCACATTTTGCACAAAGTCCCCTGCAGTTTTCAAAATATCCCAAATATCCCAATTTCGAGGCCTGAGCCATATTTTGGAGCCAAATTCTGGCTTTCTGCAAATATTTGCAGTTTGAAATTACGAACTTTTATACCCAACATATGCCAAGTACTGAAAGCAGCGTTTGGTCACATATTTCCCAAACCTCTCTGCAGTTTTCAAAATATCCCAAACATCCAAATTTCGGGGCCTGATCCATATTTTGGAGCCATATTCAGGCTCTCTGCACATATTCGCAGTTTGAAATTACGACTTTTCATCCTCAACATATGCCAAGTACTGAACGCGGCGTTTGGTCACATTTGTCCCAAACCCCCCAGCAGTTTTCAAAATATCGCAAACATACCAATTTCGAGGCCTGAGCCATATTTTGGAGGCAAATTCTGGCTCTATGCACGTATTCGCAGTTTGAAATTACGACTTTTTATACCCAACACATGCCAAGTCCTGAAAGCGGCAGTGAGTCACATTTTGCACAAACTCCACTGCACTTTTCAAAATATCCCAAACATCCCAATTTCGAGGCCTGAGCCATATTTTCGAGCCAAATTCTGGCTCTCTGCACGTATTCGTAGTTTGAAAATACGACTTTTTATACCCAACATATGCCAAGTACTGAAAGTGGCAGTGAGCCCCATTTTGCACAAAGTCCCCTGCAGTTTTCAAAATATTCCCAACATCCCAATTTCGAGGCCTGAGCCATATTTTCGAGCCAAATTCTGGCTCTCTGCACGTATTCGCAGTTTGATATTACGAATTTTTATACCCAACATATGCCAAGTACTGAAAGCGGTGTTTGTTCATGTTTGTACCAAACACCCCAGCAGTTTTCAAAATAAATCAAATATCCCAATTTCGAGGCCTGAGCCATATATTGGTGCCAAATTCTGGCTCTCTGCACATATTCGCTGTTTGAAATTACGTCTTTTTATACCCAACATATGCCAAGTACTGAAAGCGGCAGTGAGTCACATTTTGCACAAAGTCCCCTGCAGTTTTCAAAATATCCCAAACATCCCAATTTCGAGGCCTGAGCCATATTTTCCAGCCAAATTCTGGCTCTCTGCACGTATTCGCAGTTTGAAATTACGACTTTTCATACTCAACATATGCCAAGTACTGAAAGCGGTGTTTGTCACATTTGTCCCAAACCCGACAGCAGTTTTCAAAATACCCCAAACATACCAATTTCGAGGCCTGAGCCATATTTTGGAGGCAAATTCTGGCTCTATGCACGTATTCCCAGTTTGAAATTACGACTTTTTATACCCAACACATGGGAAGTCCTGAAAGCGGCAGTGAGTCACATTTTGCACAAACTCCCCTGCAGTTTTCAAAATATCCCAAATATCCTAATTTGGAGGCCTGAGCCATATTTTGGAGTCAAATTCTGGCTCTCTGCACGTATTCGCAGTTTAAAATTACGAATTTTTATACCCAACATATATCAAGTACCGAAAGCGGCGTTTAGTCACATATTTCCCAAAAACCCAGCAGTTTTAAAAATATCCCAAACATCCAAATTTCGAGGCCTGATCCACATTTTGGAGCCAAATTCTGGCTCTCTGCACGTATTTGCAGTTTGAAATTACGATTTTTAAACCCAACATATGCCAAGCACTGAAAGCGGCGTTTGGTCATATTTGTCCTAAACCTCCCTGCAGTTTTCAAAATATCCCAAACATCCAAATTTCGAGGCCTGAGCCATATTTTGGAGCCAAATTCAGGCTCTCTGCACGTATTCGCTGTTTGAAATTACGAATTTTATACCCAACATATGCCAAGTACTGAAAGCGGGGATTGGTCATATTTCTCCCAATCTCCCCTGCAGTTTTCAAAATATCCCAAACATTCCAATTTCGAGGCCTGAGCCATATTTTGGAGCCAAATTCTGGCTTTCTGCACGTATTCGCAGTTTGAAATTGCGACTTTTTTATACCCAACATATGCCAAGTACTGAAAGCGGCGTTTGGTCACATTTGTCCCAATCCCCCCTGCAATTTTCAAAATATTCCAAACATTCCAATTTCGAGGCCTGAGCCATATTTTGGAGCCAAATTCTGGCTCTCTGCACGTATTCGCAGTTTGAAATTACGAATTTTTTATACCCAACATATTCCAAGTACTGAAAGCGGCGTTTGGTCACATTTGTCCCAAACCCCCCAGCAGTTTTCAAAATATCCCAAACATACATATTTCGAGGCCTGAGCCATATTTTGGAGGCAAATTCTGGCTCTATGCACGTATTCGCAGTTTGAAATTACGACTTTTTATACCCAACACATGCCAAGTCCTGAAAGCGGCAGTGAGTCACATTTTGCACAAACTCCCCTGCAGTTTTCAATATATCCCAAATATCCCAATTTCAAGGCCTGAGCCATATTTTGGAGTCAAATTCTGGCTCTCTGCACGTATTCGCTGTTTAAAATTACGATTTTTTATACCCAACATATGCCTTGTACTGAAAGCGGCGTTTGGTCACATTTGTCCCAAACCTCCCTGCACTTTTCAAAATATCCCAAACATCCCAATTTCGAGGCCTGAGCCATATTTTGGAGCCAAATTCTGGCTCTCTGCACGTATTTGCAGTTTCAAATTACGATTTTTAATTCCAACATATGCCAAGTACTGAAAGCGGCGTTTGGTCATATTTGTCCCAAACCTCCCTGCAGTTTTCAAAATATCCCAAACATCCCAATTTCGAGGCCTGAGCCATATTTTGGAACAAAATTCTGGCTCTCTGCACGTATTCGCAGTTTTAAATTCCGAATTTTTTATTCCCAACATATGCCAAGTACTGACAGCGGCAGTGAGTCACATTTTGCACAAAGTCCCCTGCAGTTTTCAAAATATCCCAAATATCCCAATTTCGAGGCCTGAGCCTTATTTTGGAGCCAAATTCTGGCTCTCTGCCCGTATTCGCTTCTTGGAATTACGACTTTTTTATACCCAACATATGCCAAGTATTGAAAGCGTCAGTGAGTCACATTTTGCACAAAGTCCCCTGCAGTTTTCAAAATATCCCAAACATCCCAATTTCGAGGCCTCAGCCATATTTTCCAGCCAAATTCTGGCTCTCTGCACGTATTCGCAGTTTGAAATTACGACATTTTATACCCAACATATGCCAAGTTCTGAAAGGGCGTTTGGTCACATTTGTCCCAATCCCTCCTGCAATTTTCAAAATATCCCAAAGATCCCAATTTCGAGGCCTGAACCATATTTTGGAGCCAAATTCTGGCTTTCTGCAAGTATTTGCAGTTTGAAATTACGAACTTTTATACCCAACATATGGTAAGTACTGAAAGCAGCGTTTGGTCACATATTTCCCAAACCTCCCTGCAGTTTTCAAAATATCCCAAACATCCAAATTTCGGGGCCTGATCCATATTTTGGAGCCATATTCAGGCTCTCTGCACATATTCGCAGTTTGAAATTACGACTTTTCATCCTCAACATATACCAAGTACTGAACGCGGCGTTTGGTCACATTTGTCCCAAACCCCCCAGCAGTTTTCAAAATATCGCAAACATACCAATTTCGAGGCCTGAGCCATATTTTGGAGGCAAATTCTGGCTCTATGCACGTATTCGCAGTTTGAAATTACGACTTTTTATACCCAACACATGCCAAGTCCTGAAAGCGGCAGTGAGTCACATTTTGCACAAACTCCACTGCAGTTTTCAAAATATCCCAAATATCCCAATTTTAAGGCCTGAGCCATATTTTGGAGTCAAATTCTGGCTCTCTGCACGTATTCACAGTTTAAAATTACGAATTTTTATACCCAACATATGCCAAGTACTGAAAGCGGCGATTGGTCATATTTGTCCCAAACTCCCCTGCAGTTTTCAAAATATCCCAAACATTCCAATTTCGAGGCCTGAGGCATATTTTGGAGCCAAATTCTGGCTCTCTGCACGTATTCGCAGTTTGAAATTGCGACTTTTTTATACCCAACATATGCCAAGTACTGAAAGCGGCGTTTGGTCACATTTGTCCCAATCCCCCCTGCAATTTTCAAAATATCCCAAACATCCCAATTTCGAGGCCTTAGCCATATTTTGGAGCCAAATCCTGGCTCTCTGCACGTATTCGCAGTTTTAAAATCCGAATTTTTTATTCCCAACATATGCCAAGTACTGACAGCGGCAGTGAGTGACATTTTGCACAAACTCCCCTGCAGTTTTCGAAATATCCCAAATATCCCAAATTCGAGGCCTGAGCCATATTTTCGAGCCAAATTCTGGCTCTCTGCACGTATTCGTAGTTTGAAATTACGACTTTTTATACCCAACATATGCCAAGTACTGAAAGCGGCAGTGAGTCACATTTTGCACAAAGTCCCCTGCAGTTTTCAAAATATATCAAACATCCCAATTTCGAGGCCTGAGCCATATTTTCCAGCCAAATTCTGGCTCTCTGCACGTATTCGCAGTTTGAAATTACGACTTTTTATACCCAACATATGCCAAGTACTGAAAGCGGCGTTTGGTCACATTTGTCCCACTCCCCCCTGCAATTTTCAAAATATCCCTAAGATCCCAATTTCGAGGCCTGAGCCATATTTTGGAGCCAAATTCTGGCTCTCTGCACGTATTCGCTGTTTGAATTTACGACTTTTTATACCCAACATATGCCAAGTACTGAAAGCGGCAATGAGTCACATTTTGCACAAACTCCAATGCAGTTTTCAAAATATCCCAAATATCCCGATTTCGAGGCCTGAGCTATATTTTGTAGCCAATTTCTGGCTTTCTGCACGTATTCGCATTTTGAAATTACGAATTTTTATACCCAACATATGCCAAGTACTGAAAGCGGCATTTGGTCACATATTTCCCAAACCTCCCTGCAGTTTTCAAAATATTCCGAAAATCCAAATTTCGAGGCTTGTTCCATATTTTGGAGCCAAATTCTGGCTCTCTGCACGTATTTGCAGTTTGAAATTACGATTTTTATACCCAACATATGCCAAGTACTGAAAGCAGCGTTTGGTCATATTTGTCCCAATCCTCCCTGCAGTTTTCAAAATATCCCAAACATCCCAATTTCGAGACCTGAGCCATATTTTGGAGCCAAATTCAGGCTCTCTGCATGTATTCGCAGTTTGAAATTACGACTTTTCATACTCAACATATGCCAAGTACTGAAAGCGGCGTTTGGTCACATTTGTCCCAAACCCCCCAGCAGTTTTCAAAATATCCCAAAGATACCAATTTCGAGGCCTGAGCCATATTTTGGAGGCAAATTCTGGCTCTATGCACGTATTCGCAGTTTGAAATTTCGACTTTTTATACCCAACACATGCCAAGTCCTGAAAGCGGCAGTGAGTCACATTTTGCACAAACTCCCCTGCAGTTTTCAAAATATCCCAAATATCCCAATTTCAAAGCCTGAGCCATATTTTGGAGTCAAATTCTGGCGCTCTGCACGTATTCGCAGTTTAAAATTACGAATTTTTATACCCAACATATGCCATGTACTGAAAGCGGCGTTTGGTCACATTTGTCCCAAACCTCCCTGCACTTTTCAAAATATCCCAAACATCCCAATTTCGAGGCCTGAGCCATATTTTCGAGCCAAATTCTGGCTCTCTGCACGTATTCGTAGTTTGAAAATACGACTTTTTATACCCAACATATGCCAAGTACTGAAAGTGGCAGTGAGCCCCATTTTGCACAAAGTCCCCTGCAGTTTTCAAAATATTCCAAATATCCCAATTTCGAGGCCTGAGCCATATTTTGCAGCCAAATTCTGGCTCTCTGCCCGTATTCGCTTCTTGGAATTACGACTTTTTTATACCCAACATATGCCAAGTCCTGAAAGCGGCAGTGAGTCACATTTTGCACAAACTCCCCTGCAGTTTTCAAAATATCCCAAATATCCCAATTTCAAAGCCTGAGCCATATTTTGGAGTCAAATTCTGGCTCTCTGCACGTATTCGCAGTTTAAAATTACGAATTTTTATACCCAACATATGCCATGTACTGAAAGCGGCGTTTGGTCACATTTGTCCCAAACCTCCCTGCACTTTTCAAAATATTTCCAACATCCCAATTTCGAGGCCTGAGCCATATTTTCGAGCCAAATTCTGGCTCTCTGCACGTATTCGCAGTTTGATATTACGAATTTTTATACCCAACATATGCCAAGTACTGAAAGCGGTGTTTGTTCATGTTTGTACCAAACACCCCAGCAGTTTTCAAAATAAATCAAATATCCCAATTTCGAGGCCTGAGCCATATATTGGTTCCAAATTCTGGCTCTCTGCACATATTCGCTGTTTGAAATTACGTCTTTTTATACCCAACATATGCCAAGTACTGAAAGCGGCAGTGAGTCACATTTTACACAAACTCCAATGAAGTTTTCAAAATATCCCAAATATCCCAATTTCGAGGCCTGAGCCATATTTTGGAGCCAAATTCTTGCTTTCTGCAAGTATTCGCAGTTTGAAATTACGAACTTTTATACCCAACATATGCCAAGTACTGAAAGCGGCGTTTGGTCACATATTTCCCGAACCTCCCTGCAGTTTTCAAAATATCCCAAACATCAAAATTTCGGGGCCTGATCCATATTTTGGAGCCAAATTCTGGCTCTCTGCACGTATTCGCAGTTTGAAATTACGAATTTTCATACTCAACATATGCCAAGTACTGAACGCGGCGTTTGGTCACATTTGTCCCAAACCCCCCAAGCAGTTTTCAAAATATCCCAAACATACCAATTTCGAGGCCTGAGCCATATTTTGGAGGCAAATTCTGGCTCTATGCACGTATTCGCTTTTTGAAATTACGACTTTTTATACCCAACACATGTCAAGTCCTGAAAGCAGCAGTGAGTAACATTTTGCACAAACTCCCCTGCAGTTTTCAAAATATCCCAAATATCCCAATTTCGAAGCCTGAGTCATATTTTGGAGCCAAATTCTGGCTCTCTGCCCGTATTCGCTTCTTGGAATTACGACTTTTTTATACCCAACATATGCTAAGTACTGAAAGCGGCAGTGAGTCTTATTTTGCACAAAGTCCCCTGCAGTTCTCAAAATATCCCAAACATCCCAATTTCGAGGCCTGAGCCATATTTTCCAGCCAAATTCTGGCTCTCTGCACGTATTCGCAGTTTGAAATTACGACATTTTATACCCAACATATGCCAAGTACTGAAAGGGCGTTTGGTCACATTTGTCCCAATCCCTCCTGCAATTTTCAAAATATCCCAAAGATCCCAATTTCGAGGCCTGAGCCATATTTTGGAGCACAATTCTGGCTCTCTGCGCGTATTCGCT
Source organism: Procambarus clarkii (assembly GCF_040958095.1). Lineage (NCBI taxonomy): Eukaryota > Metazoa > Arthropoda > Malacostraca > Decapoda > Cambaridae > Procambarus > Procambarus clarkii. The sequence goes on from NC_091222.1 coordinate 3,400,550, forward strand.
GTTTGAAATTACGACTTTTTATGCCCAACATATGCCAAGTACTGAAAGCGGCAGTGAGTCACATTTTGCACAAACTCCCCTGCAGTTTTCAAAATATCCCAAACATCCCAATTTCGAGGCCTGAGCCATATTTTCGAGCCAAATTCTGGCTCTCTGCACGTATTCGTAGTGTGAAAATACGACTTTTTATACTCAACATATGCCAAGTACTGAAAGTGGTAGTGAGACCCATTTTGCACAAAGTCCCCTGCAGTTTTCAAAATATTCCAAATATCCCAATTTCGAGGCCTGAGCCATATTTTGCAGCCAAATTCTGGCTCTCTGCCCGTATTCGCTTCTTGGAATTACGACTTTTTTATACCCAACATATGCCAAGTACTGAAAGCGGCAGTGAGTCACATTTTGCACAAAGTCCCCTGCAGTTTTCAAAATATCCCAAACATCCCAATTTCGAGGCCTGAGCCATATTTTCCAGCCAAATTCTGGCTCTCTGCACGTATTCGCAGTTTGAAATTACGACATTTTATACCCAACATATGCCAAGTACTGAAAGGGCGTTTGGTCACATTTGTCCCAATCCCTTCTGCAATTTTCAAAATATCCCAAAGATCCCAATTTCGAGGCCTGAACCATATTTTGGAGCACAATTCTGGCTCTCTGCGCGAATTCGCTGTTTGAAATTACGACTTTTTATACTCAACATATGCCAAGTACTGAAAGCGGCAGTGATTCACATTTTGCACAAACTCCAATGCAGTTTTCAAAATAATCCAAACATTCCAATTTCGAGGCCTGAGCCATATTTTCGAGCCAAATTCTGGCTCTCTGCACGTATTCGCAGTTTGAAATTACGACTTTTTTATTCCCAACATATGTGAAGTACTGAAAGCTGCGTTTGGTCACATTTGTCCCAAACCTCCCTGCTGTTTTCAAAATATTCCAAACATCCCAATTTCTAGGCCTGAGCCATATTTTCGAGCCAAATTCTGGCTCTCTGCACGTATTCGCAGTTTGATATTACGAATTTTTATACCCAACATATGCCAAGTACTGATAGCGGTGTTTGTTCATGTTTGTACCAAACACCCCAGCAGTTTTCAAAATAAATCAAATATCCCAATTTCGAGGCCTGAGCCATATATTTGTGCCAAATTCTGGCTCTCTGCACATATTCGCTGTTTGAAATTACATCTTTTTATACCCAACATATGCCAAGTACTGAAAGGGGCAGTGAGTCACATTTTGCACAAAGTCCCCTGCAGTTTTTAAAATATCCCAAACATCCCAATTTCGAGGCCTGAGCCATATTTTCCAGCCAAATTCTGGCTCTCTGCACGTATTCGCAGTTTGAAATTACGACTTTTTATACCCAACATATGCCAAGTACTGAAAGCGGCGCTTGGTCACATTTGTCCCAATCCCCCCTGCAATTTTCAAAATATCCCTAAGATCCCAATTTCGAGGCCTGAGCCATATTTTGGAGCAAAATTCTGGCTCTCTGCACGTATTCGCTGTTTGAAATTACGACTTTTTATACCCAACATATGCCAAGTACTGTAAGCGGCAGTGAGTCACATTTTGCACAAACTCCAATGCAGTTTTCAAAATATCCCAAATATCCCGATTTCGAGGCCTGAGCTATATTTTGGAGCCAAATTCTGTCTTTCGGCACGTATTCGCATTTTGAAATTAAGAATTTTTATACCCATCATATGCCAAGTACTGAAAGCGGCGTTTGGTCACATATTTCCCAAACCTCTCTGCAGTTTTCAAAATATTCCAAAAATCCAAATTTCGAGGCTTGTTCCATATTTTGGAGCCAAATTCTGGCTCTCTGCACGTATTTGCAGTTTGAAATTACGATTTTTATATCCAACATATGCCAAGTACTGAAAGCGGCGTTTGGTCATATTTGTCCCAAACCTCCCTGCAGTTTTCAAAATATCCCAAACATCCCAATTTCGAGGCCTGAGCCATATTTTGGAGCCAAATTCAGGCTCTCTGCACGTATTCGCTGTTTGAAATTACGACTTTTATACCCAACATATGCCAAGTACTGAAAGCGGCGTTTGGTCATATTTGTTTCAAACTCCCCTGCAGTTTTCAAAATATCCCAAACATCCCAATTTCGAGGCCTGAGCCATATTTTGGAGCCAAATTCAGGCTCTCTGCATGTATTCGCAGTTTGAAATTACGACTTTTCATACTCAACATATGCCAAGTACTGAAAGCGGCGTTTGGTCACATTTGTCCCAAACCCCCCAGCAGTTTTCAAAATATCCCAAACATACCAATTTCGAGGCCTGAGCCATATTTTGGAGGCAAATTCTGGCTCTATGCACGTATTCGCAGTTTGAATTTACGACTTTTTATACCCAACACATGCCAAGTCCTGAAAGCGGCAGTGAGTCACATTTTGTACAAACTCCCCTGCAGTTTTCAAAATATCCCAAATATCCCAATTTCAAAGCCTGAGCCATATTTTGGAGTCAAATTCTGGCTCTCTGCACGTATTCGCAGTTTAAAATTACGAATTTTTATACCCAACATATGCCATATACTGAAAGCGGCGTTTGGTCACATTTGTCCCAAACCTCCCTGCACTTTTCAAAATATCCCAAACATCCCAATTTCGAGGCCTGAGCCATATTTTCGAGCCAAATTCTGGCTCTCTGCACGTATTCGTAGTTTGAAAATACGACTTTTTATACCCAACATATGCCAAGTACTGAAAGTGGCAGTGAGCCCCATTTTGCACAAAGTCCCCTGCAGTTTTCAAAATATTTCCAACATCCCAATTTCGAGGCCTGAGCCATATTTTCGAGCCAAATTCTGGCTCTCTGCACGTATTCGCAGTTTGATATTACGAAATTTTATACCCAACATATGCCAAGTACTGAAAGCGGTGTTTGTTCATGTTTATACCAAACACCCCAGCAGTTTTCAAAATAAATCAAATATCCCAATTTCGAGGCCTGAGCCATATATTGGTGCCAAATTCTGGCTCTCTGCACATATTCGCTGTTTGAAATTACGTCTTTTTATACCCAACATATGCCAAGTACTGAAAGCGGCAGTGAGTCACATTTTACACAAACTCCAATGAAGTTTTCCAAATATCCCAAATATTCCAATTTCGAGGCCTGAGCCATATTTTGGAGCCAAATTCTTGCTTTCTGCAAGTATTCGCAGTTTGAAATTACGAACTTTTATACCCAACATATGCCAAGTACTGAAAGCGGCGTTTGGTCACATATTTCCCGAACCTCCCTGCAGTTTTCAAAATATCCCAAACATCAAAATTTCGTGGCCTGATCCATATTTTGGAGCCAAATTCTGGCTCTCTGCACGTATTCGCAGTTTGAAATTACGAATTTTCATACTCAACATATGCCAAGTACTGAAAGCGGCGTTTGGTCACATTTGTCCCAAACCCCCCAAGCAGTTTTCAAAATATCCCAAACATACCAATTTCGAGGCCTGAGCCATATTTTGGAGGCAAATTCTGGCTCAATGCACGTATTCGCTTTTTGAAATTACGACTTTTTATACCCAACACTTGTCAAGTCCTGAAAGCAGCAGTGAGTAACATTTTGCACAAACTCCCCTGCAGTTTTCAAAATATCTCAAATATCCCAATTTCGAGGCCTGATCCATATTTAACAGCCAAATTCTGGCTCTGTGCACGTATTCGCAGTTTGGAATTACGACTTTTTTATACCAAACATATGCCAAGTACTGAAAGAGGCGTTTGGTCATAATTGTCCCAAACCTCCCTGCAGTTTTCAAAATATCAGAAACATCCCAATTTCGAGGCCTGAGCCATATTTTGGAGCAAAATTCTGACTCTCTGCACGTATTCGCTGTTTGAAATTAAAACTTTTTATACCCAACATATGCCAAGTACTGAAAGCGGCAGTGAGTCACATTTTGCACAAAGTCCCCTGCAGTTTTCAAAATATCCCAAACATCCCAATTTCGAGGCCTGAGGCATAATTTCCAGCCAAATTCTGGCTCTCTGCACGTATTCGCAGTTTGAAATTACGACATTTTATACCCAACATATGCCAAGTACTGAAAGGGCGTTTGGTCACATTTGTCCCAATCCCTTCTGCAATTTTCAAAATATCCCAAAGATCCCAATTTCGAGGCCTGAACCATATTTTGGAGCACAATTCTGGCTCTCTGCGCGAATTCGCTGTGTGAAATTACGACTTTTTATACTCAACATATGCCAAGTACTGAAAGCGGCAGTGAGTCACATTTTGCACAAACTCCAATGCAGTTTTCAAAATAATCCAAACATCCCAATTTCGAGGCCTGAGCCATATTTTCGAGCCAAATTCTGGCTCTCTGCACGTATTCGCAGTTTGAAATTACGACTTTTTTATTTCCAACATATGTGAAGTACTGAAAGCGGCGTTTGGTCACATTTGTCCCAAACCTCCCTGCAGTTTTCAAAATATTCCAAACATCCCAATTTCGAGGCCTGAGCCCTATTTTCGAGCCAAATTCTGGCTCTCTGCACGTATTCGCAGTTTGATATTACGAATTTTTATACCCAACATATGCCAAGTACTGATAGCGGTGTTTGTTCATGTTTGTACCAAACACCCCAGCAGTTTTCAAAATAAATCAAATATCCCAATTTCGAGGCCTGAGCCATATATTGGTGCCAAATTCTGGCTCTCTGCACATATTCGCTGTTTGAAATTACATCTTTTTGTACCCAACATATGCCAAGTACTGAAAGCGGCAGTGAGTCACATTATACACAAACTCCAATGAAGTTTTCAAAATATCCCAAATATCCCAATTTCGAGGCCTGAGCCATATTTTGGAGCCAAATTCTTGCTTTCTGCAAGTATTCGCAGTTTGAAATTACGAACTTTTATACCCAACATATGCCAAGTACTGAAAGCGGCGTTTGGTCACATATTTCCCGAACCTCCCTGCAGTTTTCAAAATATCCCAAACATCAAAATTTCGGGGCCTGATCCATATTTTGGAGCCAAATTCTGGCTCTCTGCACGTATTCGCAGTTTGAAATTACGAATTTTCATACTCAACATATGCCAAGTACTGAACGCGGCGTTTGGTCACATTTGTCCCAAACCCCCCAAGCAGTTTTCAAAATATCCCAAACATACCAATTTCGAGGCCTGAGCCATATTTTGGAGGCAAATTCTGGCTCTATGCACGTATTCGCTTTTTGAAATTACGACTTTTTATACCCAACACATGTCAAGTCCTGAAAGCAGCAGTGAGTAACATTTTGCACAAACTCCCCTGCAGTTTTCAAAATATCCCAAATATCCCAATTTCGAAGCCTGAGTCATATTTTGGAGCCAAATTCTGGCTCTCTGCCCGTATTCGCTTCTTGGAATTACGACTTTTTTATACCCAACATATGCTAAGTACTGAAAGCGGCAGTGAGTCTTATTTTGCACAAAGTCCCCTGCAGTTTTCAAAATATCCCAAACATCCCAATTTCGAGGCCTGAGCCATATTTTCCAGCCAAATTCTGGCTCTCTGCACGTATTCGCAGTTTGAAATTACGACATTTTATACCCAACATATGCCAAGTACTGAAAGGGCGTTTGGTCACATTTGTCCCAATCCCTCCTGCAATTTTCAAAATATCCCAAAGATCCCAATTTCAAGGCCTGAGCCATATTTTAGAGCACAATTCTGGCTCTCTGCGCGTATTCGCTGTTTGAAATTACGACTTTTTATGCCCAACATATGCCAAGTACTGAAAGCGGCAGTGAGTCACATTTTGCACAAACTCCCCTGCAGTTTTCAAAATATCCCAAACATCCCAATTTCGAGGCCTGAGCCATATTTTCGAGCCAAATTCTGGCTCTCTGCACGTATTCGTAGTGTGAAAATACGACTTTTTATACTCAACATATGCCAAGTACTGAAAGTGGTAGTGAGCCCCATTTTGCACAAAGTCCCCTGCAGTTTTCAAAATATTCCAAATATCCCAATTTCGAGGCCTGAGCCATATTTTGCAGCCAAATTCTGGCTCTCTGCCCGTATTCGCTTCTTGGAATTACGACTTTTTTATACCCAACATATGCCAAGTACTGAAAGCGGCAGTGAGTCACATTTTGCACAAAGTCCCCTGCAGTTTTCAAAATATCCCAAACATCCCAATTTCGAGGCCTGAGCCATATTTTCCAGCCAAATTCTGGCTCTCTGCACGTATTCGCAGTTTGAAATTACGACATTTTATACCCAACATATGCCAAGTACTGAAAGGGCGTTTGGTCACATTTGTCCCAATCCCTTCTGCAATTTTCAAAATATCCCAAAGATCCCAATTTCGAGGCCTGAACCATATTTTGGAGCACAATTCTGGCTCTCTGCGCGAATTCGCTGTTTGAAATTACGACTTTTTATACTCAACATATGCCAAGTACTGAAAGCGGCAGTGATTCACATTTTGCACAAACTCCAATGCAGTTTTCAAAATAATCCAAACATTCCAATTTCGAGGCCTGAGCCATATTTTCGAGCCAAATTCTGGCTCTCTGCACGTATTCGCAGTTTGAAATTACGACTTTTTTATTCCCAACATATGTGAAGTACTGAAAGCTGCGTTTGGTCACATTTGTCCCAAACCTCCCTGCTGTTTTCAAAATATTCCAAACATCCCAATTTCTAGGCCTGAGCCATATTTTCGAGCCAAATTCTGGCTCTCTGCACGTATTCGCAGTTTGATATTACGAATTTTTATACCCAACATATGCCAAGTACTGATAGCGGTGTTTGTTCATGTTTGTACCAAACACCCCAGCAGTTTTCAAAATAAATCAAATATCCCAATTTCGAGGCCTGAGCCATATATTTGTGCCAAATTCTGGCTCTCTGCACATATTCGCTGTTTGAAATTACATCTTTTTATACCCAACATATGCCAAGTACTGAAAGCGGCAGTGAGTCACATTTTGCACAAAGTCCCCTGCAGTTTTTAAAATATCCCAAACATCCCAATTTCGAGGCCTGAGCCATATTTTCCAGCCAAATTCTGGCTCTCTGCACGTATTCGCAGTTTGAAATTACGACTTTTTATACCCAACATATGCCAAGTACTGAAAGCGGCGCTTGGTCACATTTGTCCCAATCCCCCCTGCAATTTTCAAAATATCCCTAAGATCCCAATTTCGAGGCCTGAGCCATATTTTGGAGCAAAATTCTGGCTCTCTGCACGTATTCGCTGTTTGAAATTACGACTTTTTATACCCAACATATGCCAAGTACTGAAAGCGGCAGTGAGTCACATTTTGCACAAACTCCAATGCAGTTTTCAAAATATCCCAAATATCCCGATTTCGAGGCCTGAGCTATATTTTGGAGCCAAATTCTGGCATTCTGCACGTATTCGCATTTTGAAATTAAAAATTTTTATACCCAACATATGCCAAGTACTGAAAGGGCGTTTGGTCACATTTGTCCCAATCCCTTCTGCAATTTTCAAAATATCCCAAAGATCCCAATTTCGAGGCCTGAGCCATATTTTGGAGCCAAATTCTGGCTTTCTGCGAGTATTCGCAGTTTGAAATTACGAACTTTTATACCCAACATATGCCAAGTACTGAAAGCGGCGTTTGGTCACATATTTCCCAAACCTCCCTGCAGTTTTCAAAATATCCCAAACATCCAAATTTCGGGGCCTGATCCATATTTTGGAGCCAAATTCTGGCTCTCTGCACGTATTCGCAGTTTGAAATTACGACTTTTCATACTCAACATATGCCAAGTACTGAAAGCGGCGTTTGGTCACATTTGTCCCAAACCCCCCAGCAGTTTTCAAAATATGCCAAACATACCAATTTCGAGGCCTGAGCCATGTTTTGGAGGCAAATTCTGGCTCTATGCACGTATTCGCAGTTTGAAATTACGACTTTTTATACCCAACACATGCCAAGTCCTGAAAGCAGCAGTGAGTCACATTTTGCACAAACTCCCCTGCAGTTTTCAAAATATCCCAAATATCCCAATTTTAAGGCCTGAGCCATATTTTGGAGTCAAATTCTGGCTCTCTGCACGTATTCGCAGTTTAAAATTACGAACTTTTATACCCAACATATGCCAAGTACTGAAAGGGCGTTTGGTCACATTTGTCCCAATCCCTTCTGCAATTTTCAAAATATCCCAAAGATCCCAATTTCGAGGCCTGAGCCATATTTTGGAGCACAATTCTGGCTCTCTGCGCGAATTCGCTGTTTGAAATTACGACTTTTTATACTCAACATATGCCAAGTACTGAAAGTGGCAGTGAGTCACATTTTGCACAAACTCCAATGCAGTTTTCAAAATAATCCAAACATCCCAATTTCGAGGCCTTAGCCATATTTTCGAGCCAAATTCTGGCTCTCTGCACGTATTCGCAGTTTGATATTACGAATTTTTATACCCAACATATGCCAAGTACTGAAAGCGGTGTTTGTTCATGTTTGTACCAAACACCCCAGCAGTTTTCAAAAAAAATCAAATATCCCAATTTCGAGGCCTGAGCCATATATTGGTGCCAAATTCTGGCTCTCAGCGCATATTCGCTGTTTGAAATTACGACTTTTTATACCCAACATATGCCAAGTACTGAAAGTGGCAGTGAGTCACATTTTGCACAAACTCCAATGCAGTTTTCAAAATAATCCAAACATCCCAATTTCGAGGCCTTAGCCATATTTTCGAGCCAAATTCTGGCTCTCTGCACGTATTCGCAGTTTGATATTACGAATTTTTATACCCAACATATGCCAAGTACTGAAAGCGGTGTTTGTTCATGTTTGTACCAAACACCCCAGCAGTTTTCAAAATAAATCAAATATCCCAATTTCGAGGCCTGAGCCATATATTGGTGCCAAATTCTGGCTCTCTGCGCATATTCGCTGTTTGAAATTACGACTTTTTATACCCAACATATGCCAAGTACTGAAAGCGGCGTTTGGTCACATTTGTCCCAACCCCCCCTGCAATTTTCAAAATATCCCTAAGATCCCAATTTCGAGGCCTGAGCCATATTTTGGAGCAAAATTCTGGCTCTCTGCACGTATTCGCTGTTTGAAATTACGACTTTTTATACCCAACATATGCCAAGTACTGAAAGCGGCAGTGAGTCACATTTTGCACAAACTCCAATGCAGTTTTCAAAATATCCCAAATATCCCGATTTCGAGGCCTGAGCTATATTTTGGAGCCAAATTCTGGCTCTCTGCATGTATTCGCAGTTTGAAATTACGACTTTTCATACTCAACATATGCCAAGTACTGAAAGCGGCGTTTGGTCACATTTGTCCCAAACCCCCCAGCAGTTTTCAAAATATCCCAAACATACCAATTTCGAGGCCTGAGCCATATTTTGGAGGCAAATTCTGGCTCTATGCACGTATTCGCAGTTTGGAATTACGACTTTTTTATACCCAACATATGCCAAGTACTGAAAGCGGCTGTGAGTCACATTTTGCACAAAGTCCCCTGCAGTTTTCGAAATATCCCAAATATCCCAATTTCGAGGCCAGAGCCATATTTTGGAGCCAAATTCTGGCTCTCTGCAGGTATTTGCAGTTTGAAAATACGACATTTTCTACCCAACATATGCCAAGTACTGAAAGGGCGTTTGGTCACATTTGTCCCAATCCCTTCTGCAATTTTCAAAATATCCCAAAGATCCCAATTTCGAGGCCTGAGCCATATTTTGGAGCACAATTCTGGCTCTCTGCGCGTATTCGCTGTTTGAAATTACGACTTTTTATACTCAACATATGCCAAGTACTGAAAGCGGCAGTGAGTCACATTTTGCACAAACTCCAATGCAGTTTTCAAAATAATCCAAACATCCCAATTTCGAGGCCTGAGCCATATTTTCGAGCCAAATTCTGGCTCTCTGCACGTATTCGCAGTTTGAAATTACGACTTTTTTATTCCCAACATATGAGAAGTACTGAAAGCAGCATTTGGTCACATTTGTCCCAAACCTCCCTGCAGTTTTCAAAATATTCCAAACATCCCAATTTCGACGCCTGAGCCATATTTTCGAGCCAAATTCTGGCTCTCTGCACGTATTCGCAGTTTGAAATTACGACTTTTTTATTCCCAACATATGAGAAGTACTGAAAGCAGCATTTGGTCACATTTGTCCCAAACCTCCCTGCAGTTTTCAAAATATCCCAAACATCCCAGTTTCGAGGCCTGAGCCATATTTTGGAGCAAAGTTCTGACTCTCTGCACGTATTCGCTGTTTGAAATTACAACTTTTTATACCCAACATATGCCAAGTACTGAAAGCGGCAGTGAGTCACATTTTGCACAAAGTCCCCTGCAGTTTTCAAAATATCCCAAACATCCCAATTTCGAGGCCTGAGCCATATTTTCAAGCCAAATTCTGGCTCTCTGCACGTATTCGCAGTTTGAAATTACGACATTTTCTACCCAACATATGCCAAGTACTGAAAGGGCGTTTGGTCACATTTGTCCCAATCCCTTCTGCAATTTTCAAAATATCCCAAAGATCCCAATTTCGAGGCCTGAGCCATATTTTGGAGCACAATTCTGGCTCTCTGCGCGTATTCGCTGTTTGAAATTACGACTTTTTATACTCAACATATGCCAAGTACTGAAAGCGGCAGTGAGTCACATTTTGCACAAACTCCAATGCAGTTTTCAAAATAATCCAAACATCCCAATTTCGAGGCCTGAGCCATATTTTCGAGCCAAATTCTGGCTCTCTGCACGTATTCGCAGTTTGAAATTACGACTTTTTTATTCCCAACATATGAGAAGTACTGAAAGCAGCATTTGGTCACATTTGTCCCAAACCTCCCTGCAGTTTTCAAAATATTCCAAACATCCCAATTTCGAGGCCTGAGCCATATTTTCGAGCCAAATTCTGGCTCTCTGAACGTATTCGCAGTTTGATATTACGAATTTTTATACCCAACATATGCCAAGTGCTTAAAGCGGTGTTTGTTCATGTTTGTACCAAACACCCCAGCAGTTTTCAAAATAAATCAAATATCCCAATTTCGAGGCCTGAGCCATATATTGGTGCCAAATTCTGGCTCTCTGCACATATTCGCTGTTTGAAATTACGACTTTTTATACCCAACATATGCCAAGTACTGATAGCGGCAGTGAGTCACATTTTGCACAAAGTCCCCTGCAGTTTTCAAAATATCCCAAACATCCCAATTTCGAGGCCTGAACCATATTTTCCAGCCAAATTCTGGCTCTCTGCACGTATTCGCAGTTTTAAATTCCGAATTTTTTTTACCCAACATATGCCAAGTACTGACTGCGGCAGTGAGTCACATTTTGCACAAAGTCCCCTGCAGTTTTCAAAATATCGCAAATATCCCAATTTCGAGGCCTGAGCCATATTTTGGAGCCAAATTCTGGCTCTCTGCACGTATTCGCAGTTTTAAATTCCAAATTTTTTATACCCAACATATGCCAAGTACTGACAGCGGCAGTGAGTCACATTTTGCACAAAGTCCCCTGCAGTTTACAAAATATCCCAAATATCCCAATTTTGAGGCCTGAGCCATATATTAAAGCCAAATTCTGGCTCTCTGCTCGTATTCGCAGTTTGAAATTACGACTTTTTTATACCCAACATATGCGAAGTACTGAAAGCGGCGTTTGGTCACATTTGTCCCAAACCTCCCTGCAGTTTTCAAAATATTCCAAACATCCCAATTTCGAGGCCTGAGCCATATTTTGGAGGCAAATTCTGGCTCTATGCACGTATTCGCAGTTTGAAATTACGAATTTTATACCCAACATATACCAAGTCCTGAAAGCAGTAGTGAGTCACATTTTGAACAAACTCCCCTGCAGTTTTCAAAATATCCTAAATATCCCAATTTTGAGGCTTGAGCCATATTTTGGAGCCAAATTCTGGCTCTCTGCACGTATTTGCTGTTTGAAATTACGACTTTTTATACCCAAAATATGCCAAGTACTGAAAGCGGCGTTTGGTCACATTTGTCCCAAGCCTCCATGCAGTTTTCAAAATATCCCAAACATCCCAATTTCGAGGCCAGAGCCATATTTTGGAGCAAAATTCTTGCTCTCTGCACGTATTCGCAGTTTGATATTACGACTTTTTATACCCAACATATGCCAAGTACTGAAAGGGTCAGTGTTTCACATTTTGCACAAACTCCCCTGCAGTTTTCAAAATATCCCAAATATCCCGATTTCGAGGCCTGAGCCATATTTTGGAGCCAAATTCTGGCTCTCGGCACGTATTCGCAGTTTGAAATTACGACTTTTTATACCCAACATATGCCAAGTACCAAAAGCGGCTTTAGGTCACATTTGTCCCAATCTCCCCTGCAGTTTTCAAAATATCCCAAACATCCCTATTTCGAGGCCTGAGCCATATTTTCGAGCCAAATTCTGGCTCTTTGCACGTATTCGTAGTTTGAAAATGCGACTTTTTATACCAAACATATGCCAAATACTGAAAGCAGCAGTGAGTCACATTTTGCACAAAGTCCCCTGCAGTTTTCAAAAAATCCCAAACATCCCAATTTCGAGGCTTGAGCCATATTTTCCAGCGAAATTCTGGCTCTCTGCACGTATTCGCAGTTTGAAATTACGACTTTTTATACCCAACTTATGCCAAGTACTGAAAGCGGCGTTTGGTCACATTTGTCCCAATCCCCCCTGCAATTTTCAAAATATCCCAAACATCCCAATTTCGAGGCCTGAGCCATATTTTGGTGGAAAATTCTGGCTCTCTGCACGTATTCGCTGTTTGAAATTACGACTTTTTATACCCAGCATATGCCAAGTACTGAAAGCGGCAGTGAGTCACATTTTACACAAACTCCAATGCAGTTTTCAAAATATCCCAAAAATCCCGATTTCGAGGACTGAGCCATATTTTGTAGCCAAATTCTGGCTCTCTGCACGTATTCGCAGTTTGAAATTACGAATTTTTATACCCAACATATGCCAAGTACTGAAAGCGGCGTTTGGTCACATTTGTCCCAATCCCCCCTGCAATTTTCAAAATATCCCAAACATCCCAATTTCGAGGCCTGAGCCATATTTTCGAAGCAAATTCTGTCTCTCTGCACGTATTCGCAATTTGATATTACGAATTTTTATACCCAACATATGCCAAGTACTGAAAGCGGTGTTTGTTCATGTTTGTACCAAACACCCCAGCAGTTTTCAAAATAAATCAAATATCCCAATTTCGAGGCCTGAGCCATATATTGGTGCCAAATTCTGGCTCTCTGCGCATATTCGCTGTTTGAAATTACGACTTTTTATACCCGACATATGCCAAGTACTGAAAGCGGCAGTGAGTCACATTTTGCACAAAGTCCCCTGCAGTTTTCAAAATATCCCAAACATCCCAATTTCGAGGCCTGAGCCATATTTTCCAGCCAAATTCTGGCTCTCTGCACGTATTCGCAGTTTGAAATTACGACTTTTTATACCCAACATATGCCAAGTACTGAAAGCGGCGTTTGGTCACATTTGTCCCAATCCCCCCTGCAATTTTCAAAATATCCCTAAGATCCCAATTTCGAGGCCTGAGCCATATTTTGGAGCAAAATTCTGGCTCTCTGCACGTATTCGCTGTTTGAAATTACGACTTTTTATACCCAACATATGCCAAGTACTGAAAGCGGCAGTGAGTCACATTTTGCACAAACTCCAATGCAGTTTTCAAAATATCCCAAATATCCCGATTTCGAGGCCTGAGCTATATTTTGGAGCCAAATTCTGGCTTTCTGCACGTATTCGCATTTTGAAATTACGAATTTTTATACCCAACATATGCCAAGTACTGAAAGCGGCGTTTGGTCACATATTTCCCAAACCTCCCTGCAGTTTTCAAAATATTCCAAAAATCTAAATTTCGATGCTTGATCCATATTTTGGAGCCAAATTCTGGCTCTCTGCACGTATTTGCAGTTTGAAATTACGATTTTTATACCCAACATATGCCAAGTACTGAAAGCGGCGTTTGGTCATATTTGTCCCAAACCTCCCTGCAGTTTTCAAAATATCCCAAACATCCCAATTTCGAGGCCTGAGCCATATTTTGGAGCCAAATTCAGGCTCTCTGCACGTATTCGCTGTTTGAAATTACGACTTTTATACCCAACATATGCCAAGTACTGAAAGCGGCGTTTGGTCATATTTGTCTCAAACTCCCCTGCTGTTTTCAAAATATCCCAAACATCCCAATTTCGAGGCCTGACCCATATTTTGGAGCCAAATTCAGGCTCTCTGCATGTATTCGCAGTTTGAAATTACGACTTTTCATACTCTACATATGCCAAGTACTGAAAGCGGCGTTTGGTCACATTTGTCCCAAACCCCCCACCAGTTTTCAAAATATCCCAAACATACCAATTTCGAGGCCTGAGCCATATTTTGGAGGCAAATTCTGGCTCTATGCACGTATTCGCAGTTTGGAATTACGACTTTTTTATACCCAACATATGCCAAGTACTGAAAGCGGCTGTGAGTCACATTTTGCACGAAGTCCCCTGCAGTTTTTGAAATATCCCAAATATCCCAATTTCGAGGCCTGAGCCATATTTTGGAGCCAAATTCTGGCTCTCTGCAGGTATTTGCAGTTTGAAATTACGATTTTTAAACCCAACATATGCCATGTACCGAAAGCGGCGTTTGGTCATATTTGTCCCAAACCTCCCTGCAGTTTTCAAAATATCCCAAACATCCCAATTTCGAGGCCTGAGCCATATTTTGGAGCATAATTCTGACTCTCTGCACGTATTCGCTGTTTGAAATTACAATTTTTTATACCCAACATATGCCAAGTACTGAAATCGGCAGTGAGTCACATTTTGCACAAAGTCCCCTGCAGTTTTCAAAATATCCCAAATATCCCAATTTCGAGGCCTGAGCCATATTTTAAAGCCAAATTCTGGCTCTCTGCACGTATTCACAGTTTTAAATTCCAAATTTTTAATACTCAACATATGCCAAGTACTGAAAACGACAGTGAGTCACATTTTGCACAAACTCGTATGCAGTTTTCAAAATAATCCAAACATCCCAATTTCGAGGCCTGAGCCATATTTTCGAGCCAAATTCAGGCTCTCTGCTCGTATTCGCAGTTTGAAATTACGACTTTTTTAAACCCAACATATGCGAAGTACTGAAAGCGGCGTTTGGTCACATTTGTCCCAAACCTCCCTGCAGTTTTCAAAATATTCCAAACATCCCAATTTCGAGGCCTGAGCCATATTTTGGAGGCAAATTCTGGCTCTATGCACGTATTCGCTGTTTGAAATTACGACTTTTTATACCCAACATATACCAAGTCCTGAAAGCGGTAGTGAGTCACATTTTGAACAAAGTCCCCTGCAGTTTTCAAAATATCCCAAACATCCCAATTTCGAGGCCTGAGCCATATTTTGGAGCCAAATTTTGGATCTCTGCACGTATTCGCAGTTTGTAATTACAACTTTTTTATACCCAACATATGCCAAGTACTGAAAGCGGCGTTTGGTCACATTTGTCCCAATCCTCCCTGCAGTTTTCAAAATATCCCAAACATCCCAATTTCGAAGCCTGAGCCATATTTTGGAGCCAAATTCTGGCTCTCTGCACGTATTCGCTGTTTGAAATTACGACTTTTTATACCCAACATATGCTAAGTACTGAAAGCGGCAGTGAGTCACATTTTGCACAAACTCCAATGCAGTTTTAAAAATTTCCCAAATACCCTGATTTCGAGGCCTGAGCCATATTTTGGAGCCAAATTCTGGCTCTCGGCACGTATTCGCAGTTTGAAATTACGACTTTTTATACCCAACATATGCCAAGTACCAAAAGCGGCTTTAGGTCACATTTGTCCCAATCTCCCCTGCAGTTTTCAAAATATCCCAAACATCCCTATTTCGAGGCCTGAGCCATATTTTGGAGGCAAATTCTGGCTCTATGCACGTATTCGCAGTTTGGAATTACGACTTTTTTATACCCAACATATGCCAAGTACTGAAAGCGGCTGTGAGTCACATTTTGCACGAAGTCCCCTGCAGTTTTTGAAATATCCCAAATATCCCAATTTCGAGGCCTGAGCCATATTTTGGAGCCAAATTCTGGCTCTCTGCAGGTATTTGCAGTTTGAAATTACGATTTTTAAACCCAACATATGCCATGTACCGAAAGCGGCGTTTGGTCATATTTGTCCCAAACCTCCCTGCAGTTTTCAAAATATCCCAAACATCCCAATTTCGAGGCCTGAGCCATATTTTGGAGCATAATTCTGACTCTCTGCACGTATTCGCTGTTTGAAATTACAATTTTTTATACCCAACATATGCCAAGTACTGAAATCGGCAGTGAGTCACATTTTGCACAAAGTCCCCTGCAGTTTTCAAAATATCCCAAATATCCCAATTTCGAGGCCTGAGCCATATTTTAAAGCCAAATTCTGGCTCTCTGCACGTATTCACAGTTTTAAATTCCAAATTTTTAATACTCAACATATGCCAAGTACTGAAAACGACAGTGAGTCACATTTTGCACAAACTCGTATGCAGTTTTCAAAATAATCCAAACATCCCAATTTCGAGGCCTGAGCCATATTTTCGAGCCAAATTCAGGCTCTCTGCTCGTATTCGCAGTTTGAAATTACGACTTTTTTAAACCCAACATATGCGAAGTACTGAAAGCGGCGTTTGGTCACATTTGTCCCAAACCTCCCTGCAGTTTTCAAAATATTCCAAACATCCCAATTTCGAGGCCTGAGCCATATTTTGGAGGCAAATTCTGGCTCTATGCACGTATTCGCTGTTTGAAATTACGACTTTTTATACCCAACATATACCAAGTCCTGAAAGCGGTAGTGAGTCACATTTTGAACAAAGTCCCCTGCAGTTTTCAAAATATCCCAAACATCCCAATTTCGAGGCCTGAGCCATATTTTGGAGCCAAATTTTGGATCTCTGCACGTATTCGCAGTTTGTAATTACAACTTTTTTATACCCAACATATGCCAAGTACTGAAAGCGGCGTTTGGTCACATTTGTCCCAATCCTCCCTGCAGTTTTCAAAATATCCCAAACATCCCAATTTCGAAGCCTGAGCCATATTTTGGAGCCAAATTCTGGCTCTCTGCACGTATTCGCTGTTTGAAATTACGACTTTTTATACCCAACATATGCTAAGTACTGAAAGCGGCAGTGAGTCACATTTTGCACAAACTCCAATGCAGTTTTAAAAATTTCCCAAATACCCTGATTTCGAGGCCTGAGCCATATTTTGGAGCCAAATTCTGGCTCTCGGCACGTATTCGCAGTTTGAAATTACGACTTTTTATACCCAACATATGCCAAGTACCAAAAGCGGCTTTAGGTCACATTTGTCCCAATCTCCCCTGCAGTTTTCAAAATATCCCAAACATCCCTATTTCGAGGCCTGAGCCATATTTTCGAGCCAAATTCTGGCTCTTTGCACGTATTCGTAGTTTGAAAATACGACTTTTTATTCCAAACATATGCCAAATAATGAAAGCAGCAGTGAGTCACATTTTGCACAAAGTCCCCTGCAGTTTTCAAAATATCCCAAATATCCCAATTTCGAGGCCTGAGCCATATTTTGGAGACAAATTCTGGTTCTCTGCCCGTATTTGCAGCTTGGAATTGCGACTTTTTTATACCCAAAATATGCCAAGTACTGAAAGCGGCAGTGAGTCACATTTTGCACAAAGTCCCCTGCAGTTTTCAAAAAATCCCAAACATCCCAATTTCGAGGCTTGAGCCATATTTTCCAGCGAAATTCTGGCTCTCTGCACGTATTCGCAGTTTGAAATTACGACTTTTTATACCCAACTTATGCCAAGTACTGAAAGCGGCGTTTGGTCACATTTGTCCCAATCCCCCCTGCAATTTTCAAAATATCCCAAACATCCCAATTTCGAGGCCTGAGCCATATTTTGGTGGAAAATTCTGGCTCTCTGCACGTATTCGCTGTTTGAAATTACGACTTTTTATACCCAACATATGCCAAGTACTGAAAGCGGCAGTGAGTCACATTTTACACAAACTCCAATGCAGTTTTCAAAATATCCCAAAAATCCCGATTTCGAGGCCTGAGCCATATTTTGTAGCCAAATTCTGGCTCTCTGCACGTATTCGCAGTTTGAAATTACGAATTTTTATACCCAACATATGCCAAGTACTGAAAGCGGCGTTTGGTCACATTTGTCCCAATCCCCCCTGCAATTTTCAAAATATCCCTAAGATCCCAATTTCGAGGCCTGAGCCATATTTTGGAGCAAAATTCTGGCTCTCTGCACGTATTCGCTGTTTGAAATTACGACTTTTTATACCCAACATATGCCAAGTACTGAAAGCGGCGTTTGGTCACATATTTCCCAAACCTCCCTGCAGTTTTCAAAATATTTCAAAAATCCAAATTTCGAGGCTTGATCCATATTTTGGAGCCAAATTCTGGCTCTCTGCACGTATTTGCAGTTTGAAATTACGATTTTTATACCCAACATATGCCAAGTACTGAAAGCGGCGTTTGGTGATATTTGTCCCAAACCTCCCTGCAGTTTTCAAAATATCCCAAACATTCCAATTTCGAGGCCTGAGCCATATTTTGGAGCCAAATTCAGGCTCTCTGCACGTATTCGCTGTTTGAAATTACGACTTTTATACCCAACATATGCCAAGTACTGAAAGCGGCGTTTGGTCATATTTGTCTCAAACTCCCCTGCTGTTTTCAAAATATCCCAAACATCCCAATTTCGAGGCCTGAGCCATATTTTGGAGCCAAATTCAGGCTCTCTGCATGTATTCGCAGTTTGAAATTTCGACTTTTCATACTCAACATATGCCAAGTACTGAAAGCGGCGTTTGGTCACATTTGTCCCAAACCCCCCAGCAGTTTTCAAAATATCCCAAACATACCAATTTCGAGGCCTGAGCCATATTTTGGAGGCAAATTCTGGCTGTATGCACGTATTCGCAGTTTGGAATTACGACTTTTTTATACCCAACATATGCCAAGTACTGAAAGCGGCTGTGAGTAACATTTTGCACAAAGTCCCCTGCAGTTTTCGAAATATCCCAAATATCCCAAATTCGAGGCCTGAGCCATATTTTGGAGCCAAATTCTGGCTCTCTGCAGGTATTTGCAGTTTGAAATTACGATTTTTTAACCCAACATATGCCATGTACCGAAAGCGGCGTTTGGTCATATTTGTCCCAAACCTCCCTGCAGTTTTCAAAATATCCCAAACATCCCAATTTCGAGGCCTGAGCCATATTTTGGAGCAAAATTCTGACTCTCTGCACGTATTCGCTGTTTGAAATTACAACTTTTTATACCCAACATATGCCAAGTACTGAAAGCGGCAGTGAGTCACATTTTGCACAAAGTCCCCTGCAGTTTTCAAAATATCCCAAACATCCCAATTTCGAGGCCTTAGGCATATTTTCCTGCCAAATTTTGGCTCTCTGCACGTATTCGCAGTTTGAAATTACGACATTTTCTACCCAACATATGCCAAGTACTAAAAGGGCGTTTGGTCACATTTGTCCCAATCCCTTCTGCAATTTTCAAAATATCCCAAAGATCCCAATTTCGAGGCCTGAGCCATATTTTGGAGCACAATTCTGGCTCTCTGCGCGTATTCGCTGTTTGAAATTACGACTTTTTATACCCAACATATGCCAAGTACTGATAGCGGCAGTGAGTCACATTTTGCACAAAGTCCCCTGCAGTTTTCAAAATATCCCAAACATCCCAATTTCAAGGCCTGAACCATATTTTCCAGCCAAATTCTGGCTCTCTGCACGTATTCGCAGTTTGAAATTACGACTTTTTATACCCAACATATGCCAAGTACTGAAAGCGGCGTTTGGTCACATTTGTCCCAATCCCCCCTGCAATTTTCAAAATATCCCTAAGATCCCAATTTCGAGGCCTGAGCCATATTTTGGAGCAAAATTCTGGCTCTCTGCACGTATTCGCTGTTTGAAATTACGACTTTTTATACCCAACATATGCCAAGTACTGAAAGCGGCAGTGAGTCACATTTTGCACAAACTCCAATGCAGTTTTCAAAATATCCCAAATATCCCGATTTCGAGGCCTGAGCCATATTTTGGAGCCAAATTTAGGCTCTCTGCACGTATTCGCTGTTTGAAATTACGACTTTTATACCCAACATATGCCAAGTACTGAAAGCAGCGTTTGGTCATATTTGTCCCAAACTCCCCTGCAGTTTTCAAAATATCCCAAACATTCCAATTTCGAGGCCAGAGCCATATTTTGGAGCCAAATTCTGGCTCTCTGCACGTTTTCGCAGTTTGTTATTGCGACTTTTTTATACCCAACATATGCCAAGTACTGAGAGCGGCGTTTGGTCACATTTGTCCAAATCCTCCCTGCAATTTTCAAAATATCCCAAACATCCCAATTTCGAGGCCTAAGCCATATTTTGGAGCAAAATTCTCGCTCTCTGCACGTATTCGCAGTTTTAAATTCCGAATTTTTTTTACCCAACATATACCAAGTACTGACAACGGCAGTGAGTCACATTTTGAACAAAGTCCCCCTGCAGTTTTCAAAATATCCCAAATATCCCAATTTCGAGGCCTGAGCCATATTTTAAAGCCAAATTCTGGCTCTCTGCACGTATTCACAGTTTTAAATTCCAAATTTTTTATACTCAACATATGCCAAGTACTGAAAACGACAGTGAGTCACATTTTGCACAAACTCGTATGCAGTTTTCAAAATAATCCCAACATCCCGATTTCGACGCTTGAGCCATATTTTGGAGCCAAATTCTGGCTCTCTGTATGTATTTGCTGTTTGAAATTACGACTTTTTATACCCAACATATGCCAAGTACTGAAAGCGGCGTTTGGTCACATTTGTCCCAATCCCCCCTGCAATTTTCAAAATATCCCAAACATCCCAATTTCGAGGCCTGAGCCATATTTTGGTGGAAAATTCTGGCTCTCTGCACGTATTCGCTGTTTGAAATTACGACTTTTTATACCCAACATATGCCAAGTACTGAAAGCGGCAGTGAGTCACATTTTACACAAACTCCAATGCAGTTTTCAAAATATCCCAAAAATCCCGATTTCGAGGCCTGAGCCATATTTTGTAGCCAAATTCTGGCTCTCTGCACGTATTCGCAGTTTGAAATTACGAATTTTTATACCCAACATATGCCAAGTACTGAAAGCGGCGTTTGGTCACATTTGTCCCAATCCCCCCTGCAATTTTCAAAATATCCCAAACATCCCAATTTCGAGGCCTGAGCCATATTTTCGAGGCAAATTCTGTCTCTCTGCACGTATTCGTAGTTTGATATTACGAATTTTTATACCCAACATATGCCAAGTACTGAAAGCGGTGTTTGTTCATGTTTGTACCAAACACCCCAGCAGTTTTCAAAATAAATCAAATATCCCAATTTCGAGGCCTGAGCCATATATTGGTGCCAAATTCTGGCTCTCTGCGCATATTCGCTGTTTGAAATTACGACTTTTTATACCCAACATATGCCAAGTACTGAAAGCGGCAGTGAGTCACATTTTGCACAAAGTCCCCTGCAGTTTTCAAAATATCCCAAACATCCCAATTTCGAGGCTTGAGCCATATTTTCCAGCCAAATTCTGGCTCTCTGCACGTATTCGCAGTTTGAAATTACGACTTTTTATACCCAACATATGCCAAGTACTGAAAGCGGCGTTTGGTCACATTTGTCCCAATCCCCCCTGCAATTTTCAAAATATCCCTAAGATCCCAATTTCGAGGCCTGAGCCATATTTTGGAGCAAAATTCTGGCTCTCTGCACTTATTCGCTGTTTGAAATTACGACTTTTTATACCCAACATATGCCAAGTACTGAAAGCGGCGTTTGGTCACATATTTCCCAAACCTCCCTGCAGTTTTCAAAATATTTCAAAAATCCAAATTTCGAGGCTTGATCCATATTTTGGAGCCAAATTCAGGCTCTCTGCATGTATTCGCAGTTTGAAATTACGACTTTTCATACTCAACATATGCCAAGTACTGAAAGCGGCGTTTGGTCACATTTGTCCCAAACCCCCCAGCAGTTTTCAAAATATCCCAAACATACCAATTTCGAGGCCTGAGCCATATTTTGGAGGCAAATTCTGGCTGTATGCACGTATTCGCAGTTTGGAATTACGACTTTTTTATACCCAACATATGCCAAGTACTGAAAGCGGCTGTGAGTCACATTTTGCACAAAGTCCCCTGCAGTTTTCGAAATATCCCAAATATCCCAAATTCGAGGCCTGAGCCATATTTTGGAGCCAAATTCTGGCTCTCTGCAGGTATTTGCAGTTTGAAATTACGATTTTTTAACCCAACATATGCCATGTACCGAAAGCGGCGTTTGGTCATATTTGTCCCAAACCTCCCTGCAGTTTTCAAAATATCCCAAACATCCCAATTTCGAGGCCTGAGCCATATTTTGGAGCAAAATTCTGACTCTCTGCACGTATTCGCTGTTTGAAATTACAACTTTTTATACCCAACATATGCCAAGTACTGAAAGCGGCAGTGAGTCACATTTTGCACAAAGTCCCCTGCAGTTTTCAAAATATCCCAAACATCCCAATTTCGAGGCCTTAGGCATATTTTCCTGCCAAATTTTGGCTCTCTGCACGTATTCGCAGTTTGAAATTACGACATTTTCTACCCAACATATGCCAAGTACTGAAAGGGCGTTTGGTCACATTTGTCCCAATCCCTTCTGCAATTTTCAAAATATCCCAAAGATCCCAATTTCGAGGCCTGAGCCATATTTTGGAGCACAATTCTGGCTCTCTGCGCGTATTCGCTGTTTGAAATTACGACTTTTTATACCCAACATATGCCAAGTACTGATAGCGGCAGTGAGTCACATTTTGCACAAAGTCCCCTGCAGTTTTCAAAATATCCCAAACATCCCAATTTCAAGGCCTGAACCATATTTTCCAGCCAAATTCTGGCTCTCTGCACGTATTCGCAGTTTGAAATTACGACTTTTTATACCCAACATATGCCAAGTACTGAAAGCGGCGTTTGGTCACATTTGTCCCAATCCCCCCTGCAATTTTCAAAATATCCCTAAGATCCCAATTTCGAGGCCTGAGCCATATTTTGGAGCAAAATTCTGGCTCTCTGCACGTATTCGCTGTTTGAAATTACGACTTTTTATACCCAACATATGCCAAGTACTGAAAGCGGCAGTGAGTCACATTTTGCACAAACTCCAATGCAGTTTTCAAAAAATCCCAAATATCCCGATTTCGAGGCCTGAGCCATATTTTGGAGCCAAATTTAGGCTCTCTTCACGTATTCGCTGTTTGAAATTACGACTTTTATACCCAACATATGCCAAGTACTGAAAGCGGCGTTTGGTCATATTTGTCCCAAACTCCCCTGCAGTTTTCAAAATATCCCAAACATTCCAATTTCGAGGCCAGAGCCATATTTTGGAGCCAAATTCTGGCTCTCTGCACGTTTTCACAGTTTGTTATTGCGACTTTTTTATACCCAACATATGCCAAGTACTGAGAGCGGCGTTTGGTCACATTTGTCCAAATCCTCCCTGCAATTTTCAAAATATCCCAAACATCCCAATTTCGAGGCCTAAGCCATATTTTGGAGCAAAATTCTCGCTCTCTGCACGTATTCGCAGTTTTAAATTCCGATTTTTTTTTACCCAACATATACCAAGTATTGACAGCGGCAGTGAGTCACATTTTGCACAAAGTCCCCTGCAGTTTTCAAAATATCCCAAATATCCCAATTTCGAGGCCTGAGCCATATTTTAAAGCCAAATTCTGGCTCTATGCACGTATTCACAGTTTTAAATTCCAAATTTTTTATACTCAACATATGCCAAGTACTGAAAACGACAGTGAGTCACATTTTGCACAAACTCGTATGCAGTTTTCAAAATAATCCCAACATCCCGATTTCGACGCTTGAGCCATATTTTGGAGCCAAATTCTGGCTCTCTGCACGTATTTGCTGTTTGAAATTACGACTTTTTATACCCAACATATGCCAAGTACTGAAAGCGGCGTTTGGTCACATTTGTCCCAATCCCCCCTGCAATTTTCAAAATATCCCAAACATCCCAATTTCGAGGCCTGAGCCATATTTTGGTGGAAAATTCTGGCTCTCTGCACGTATTCGCTGTTTGAAATTACGACTTTTTATACCCAACATATGCCAAGTACTGAAAGCGGCAGTGAGTCACATTTTACACAAACTCCAATGCAGTTTTCAAAATATCCCAAAAATCCCGATTTCGAGGCCTGAGCCATATTTTGTAGCCAAATTCTGGCTCTCTGCACGTATTCGCAGTTTGAAATTACGAATTTTTATACCCAACATATGCCAAGTACTGAAAGCGGCGTTTGGTCACCTATTTCCCAAACCTCCCTGCAGTTTTCAAAATATCCCTAACATCCAAATTTCGAGGCCTGATCCATATTTTGGAGCCATATTCTGGCTCTCTGTACGTATTTGCAGTTTGAAATTACGACTTTTTATACCCAACATATGCCAAGTACTGAAAGCGGCGTTTGGTCACATTTGTCCCAATCCCCCCTGCAATTTTCAAAATATCCCTAAGATCCCAATTTCGAGGCCTGAGCCATATTTTGGAGCAAAATTCTGGCTCTCTGCACGTATTCGCTGTTTGAAATTACGACTTTTTATACCCAACATATGCCAAGTACTGAAAGCGGCAGTGAGTCACATTTTGCACAAACTCCAATGCAGTTTTCAAAATATCCCAAATATCCCGATTTCGAGGCCTGAGCTATATTTTGGAGCCAAATTCTGGCTTTCTGCACGTATTTGCAGTTTGAAATTACGATTTTTATACCCAACATATGCCAAGTACTGAAAGCGGCGTTTGGTCATATTTGTCCCAAACCTCCCTGCAGTTTTCAAAATATCCCAAACATCCCAATTTCGAGGCCTGAGCCATATTTTGGAGCCAAATTCAGGATCTCTGCACGTATTCGCTGTTTGAAATTACGACTTTTATACCCAACATATGCCAAGTACTGAAAGCGGCGTTTGGTCATATTTGTCCCAAACTCCCCTGCAGTTTTCAAAATATCCCAAACATCCCAATTTCGAGGCCTGAGCCATATTTTCGAGCCAAATTCAGGCTCTCTGCATGTATTCGCAGTTTGAAAATACGACTTTTCATACTCAACATATGCCAAGTACTGAAAGCGGCGTTTGGTCACATTTGTCCCAAACCCCCCAGCAGTTTTCAAAATATCCCAAACATACCAATTTCGAGGCCTGAGCCATATTTTGGAGGCAAATACTGGCTCTATGCACGTATTCGCAGTTTGGAATTACGACTTTTTTATACCCAACATATGCCAAGTACTGAAAGCGGCTGTTAGTCACATTTTCCACAAAGTCCCCTGGAGTTTTCGAAATATCCAAAATATCCCAATTTCGAGGCCTGAGCCATATATTGGAGCCAAATTCTGGCTCTCTGCAGGTATTTGCAGTTTGAAATTACGATTTTTAAACCCAACATATGCCATGTACCGAAAGCGGCGTTTGGTCATATTTGTCCCAAACCTCCCTGCAGTTTTCAAAATATCCCAAACATCCCAATTTCGAGGCCTGAGCCATATTTTGGAGCAAAATTCTGACTCACTGCACGTATTCGCTGTTTGAAATTAAAACTTTTTATACCCAACATGCCAAGTACTGAAAGCGGCAGTGAGTCACATTTTGCACAAAGTCCCCTGCAGTTTTCAAAATATCCCAAACATCCCAATTTCGAGGCCTGAGCCATATTT
The DNA here is from genome assembly GCF_040958095.1 of Procambarus clarkii. Classification (NCBI taxonomy): domain Eukaryota; kingdom Metazoa; phylum Arthropoda; class Malacostraca; order Decapoda; family Cambaridae; genus Procambarus; species Procambarus clarkii. Next base: position 3,426,394 of record NC_091222.1, read on the forward strand.
TCGAGCCAAATTCTGGCTCTCTGCACGTATTCGCTGTTTGATATTACGAATTTTTATACCCAACATATGCCAAGTACTGAAAGCGGTGTTTGTTCATGTTTGTACCAAACACCCCAGCAGTTTTCAAAATAAATCAAATATCCCAATTTCGAGGCCTGAGCCATATATTGGTGCCAAATTCTGGCTCTCTGCACATATTCACTGTTTGAAATTACAACTTTTTATACCCAACATATGCCAAGTACTGAAAGCGGCAGTGAGTCACATTTTGCACAAACTCAAATGCAGTTTTCAAAATATCCCAAATATCCCGATTTCGATGCCTGAGCTATATTTTGGAGCCAAATTCTGGCTCTCTGCACGTATTTGCTGTTTGAAATTACGACTTTTATACCCAACATATGCCAAGTACTGAAAGCGGCGTTTGGTCATATATGTCCCAAACTCCCCTGCAGTTTTCAAAATATCCCAAACATTCCAATTTCGAGGCCTAAGCCATATTTTGGAGCCAAATTCTGGCTATCTGCACGTATTCGCAGTTTTAAATTCCGAATTTTACATACCCAACATATGCCAAGTACTGACAGCGGCAGTGAGTCACATTTTGCACAAAGTCCCCTGCAGTTTTCAAAATATCCCAAATATCCCAATTTCGAGTCCTGAGCCATATTTTGGAGCCAAATTCAGTCTCTCTGCACGTATTCGCTGTTTGAAATTACGACTTTTATAACCAACATATGCCAAGTACTGAAAGCGGCGTTTGGTCATATTTGTCCCAAACTCCCCTGCAGTTTTCAAAATATCCCAAACATTCCAATTTCGAGGCCTAAGCCATATTTTGGAGCCAAATTCTGGCTATCTGCACGTATTCGCAGTTTTAAATTCCGAATTTTACATACCCAACATATGCCAAGTACTGACAGCGGCAGTGAGTCACATTTTGCACAAAGTCCCCTGCAGTTTTCAAAATATCCCAAACATTCCAATTTCGAGGCCTGAGCCATATTTTGGAGCCAAATTCTGGCTCTCTGCACGTTTTCGCAGTTTGAAATTGCGACTTTTTTATACCCAACATATGCCAAGTACTGAGAGCGGCGTTTAGTCACATTTGTCCCAATCGCCCCTGCAATTTTCAAAATATCCCAAACATCCCAATTTCGAGGCCTAAGCCATATTTTGGAGCCAATTTCTGGCTCTCTGCACGTATTCGCAGTTTTAAATTCCGATTTTTTTATACCCAACATATGCCAAGTACTGAAAGCGGCGTTTGGTCACCTTTGTCCCAAACCTCCATGCAGTTTTCAAAATATCCCAAACATCCCAATTTCGAGGCCAGAGCCATATTTTGGAGCAAAATTCTTGCTCTCTGCACGTATTCGCAGTTTGATATTACGACTTTTTATACCCAACATATGCCAAGTACTGAAAGCGTCAGTGTTTCACATTTTGCACAAACTCCCCTGCAGTTTTCAAAATATCCCAAACATCCCAATTTCGTGGCCTGAGCCATATTTTGGAGCCAAATTTTGGATCTCTGCACGTATTCGCAGTTTGTAATTACAACTTTTTTATACCCAACATATGCCAAGTACTGAAAGCGGGGTTTGGTCACGTTTGTCCCAATCCTCCCTGCAGTTTTCAAAATATCCCAAACATCCCAATTTCGAAGCCTGAGCCATATTTTGGAGCCAAATTCTGGCTCTCTGCACGTATTCGCTGTTTGAAATTACGACTTTTTATACCCAACATATGCCAAGTACTGAAAGCGGCAGTGAGTCACATTTTGCACAAACTCCAATGCAGTTTTCAAAATTTCCCAAATATCCCGATTTCGAGGCCTGAGCCATATTTTGGAGCCAAATTCTGGCTCTCGGCACGTATTCGCAGTTTGAAATTACGAATTTAATACCCAACATATGCCAAGTACCAAAAGCTGCTTTAGGTCACATTTGTCCCAATCTCCCCTGCAGTTTTCAAAATATCCCAAACATCCCTATTTCGAGGCCTGAGCCATATTTTCGAGCCAAATTCTGGCTCTTTGCACGTATTCGTAGTTTGAAAATACGACTTTTTATACCCAACATATGCCAAATACTGAAAGCAGCAGTGAGTCACATTTTGCACAAAGTCCCCTGCAGTTTTCAAAATATCCCAAATATCCCAATTTCGAGGCCTGAGCAATATTTTGGAGACAAATTCTGACTCTCTGCCCGTATTTGCAGCTTGGAATTGCGACTTTTTTATACCCAACTTATGCCAAGTACTGAAAGCGGCGTTTGGTCACATTTGTCCCAATCCCCCCTGCAATTTTCAAAATATCCCAAACATCCCAAATTCGAGGCCTGAGCCATATTTTGGTGGAAAATTCTGGCTCTCTGCACGTATTCGCTGTTTGAAATTACGACTTTTTATACCCAACATATGCCAAGTACTGAAAGCGGCAGTGAGTCACATTTTACACAAACTCCAATGCATTTTTCAAAATATCCCAAAAATCCCGATTTCGAGGCCTGAGCCATATTTTGTAGCCAAATTCTGGCTCTCTGCACGTATTCGCAGTTTGAAATTACGAATTTTTATACCCAACATATGCCAAGTACTGAAAGCGGCGTTTGGTCACCTATTTCCCAAACCTCCCTGCAGTTTTCAAAATATCCCTAACATCCAAATTTCGAGGCCTGATCCATATTTTGGAGCCATATTCTGGCTCTCTGCACGTATTTGCAGTTTGAAATTACGATTTTTATACCCAACATATGCCAAGTACTGAAAGCGGCGTTTGGTCATAATTGTCCCAAACCTCCCTGCAGTTTTCAAAATATCCCAAACATCCCAATTTCGAGGCCTGAGCCATATTTTGGAGCCAAATTCAGGCTCTCTGCACGTATTCGCTGTTTGAAATTACGAATTTTTACCCAACATATGCCAAGTACTGAAAGCGGCGTTTGGTCATATTTGTCCCAAACTCCCCTGCAGTTTTCAAAATATCCCAAACATTCCAATTTCGTGGCCAGAGCCATATTTTGAAGCCAAATTCTGGCTCTCTGCACGTATTCGCAGTTTTAAATTGTGACTTTTTTATACCCAACATATGCCAAGTACTGAAAGCGGCGTTCGGTCACATTTGTCCCAATCCCCCCTGCAATTTTCAAAATATCCCAAACATCCCAATTTCGAGACCTAAGCCATATTTTGGAGCCAAATTCTGGCTCTCTGCACGTATTCGCAGTTTTAAATTCCGAATTTTTTATACCCAACATATGCCAAGTACTGACAGCGGCAGTGAGTCACATTTTGCACAAAGTCGCCTGCAGTTTTAAAAATATCCTAAATATCCCAATTTTTAGGCCTGAGCCATATTTTGGAGCCAAATTCTGGCTCTCTGCACGTATTTGCTGTTTGAAATTACGACTTTTTATACCCAACTTATGCCAAGTACTGAAAGCGGCGTTTGGTCACATTTGTCCCAATCCCCCCTGCAATTTTCAAAATATCCCAAACATCCCAATTTCGAAGCCTGAGCCATATTTTGGTGGAAAATTCTGGCTCTCTGCACGTATTCGCTGTTTGAAATTACGACTTTTTATACCCAACATATGCCAAGTACTGAAAGCGGCAGTGAGTCACATTTTACACAAACTTTCAATGCAGTTTTCAAAATATCCCAAAAACCCCGATTTCGAGGCCTGAGCCATATTTTGTAGCCAAATTCTGGCTCTCTGCACGTATTCGCAGTTTGAAATTACGAATTTTTATACCCAACATATGCCAAGTACTGAAAGCGGCGTTTGGTCACATTTGTCCCAATCCCCCCTGCAATTTTCAAAATATCCCAAACATCCCAATTTCGAGGCCTGAGCCATATTTTGGTGGAAAATTCTGGCTCTCTGCACGTATTCGCTGTTTGAAATTACGACTTTTTATACCCAACATATGCCAAGTACTGAAAGCGGCACTGAGTCACATTTTACACAAACTCCAATGCAGTTTTCAAAATATCCCAAAAATCCCGATTTCGAGGCCTGAGCCATATTTTGTAGCCAAATTCTGGCTCTCTGCACGTATTCGCAGTTTGAAATTACGAATTTTTATACCCAACATATGCCAAGTACTGAAACCGGCGTTTGGTCACCTATTTCCCAAACCTCCCTGCAGTTTTCAAAATATCCCTAACATCCAAATTTCGAGGCCTGATCCATATTTTGGAGCCATATTCTGGCTCTCTGTACGTATTTGCAGTTTGAAATTACGACTTTTTATACCCAACATATGCCAAGTACTGAAAGCGGCGTTTGGTCACATTTGTCCCAATCCCCCCTGCAATTTTCAAAATATCCCTAAGATCCCAATTTCGAGGCCTGAGCCATATTTTGGAGCAAAATTCTGGCTCTCTGCACGTATTCGCTGTTTGAAATTACGACTTTTTATACCCAACATATGCCAAGTACTGAAAGCGGCAGTGAGTCACATTTTGCACAAACTCCAATGCAGTTTTCAAAATATCCCAAATATCCCGATTTCGAGGCCTGAGCTATATTTTGGAGCCAAATTCTGGCTTTCTGCACGTATTCGCATTTTGAAATTACGAATTTTTATACCCAACATATGCCAAGTACTGAAAGCGGCGTTTGGTCACATATTTCCCAAACCTCCCTGCAGTTTTCAAAATATTCCAAAAATCCAAATTTCGAGGCTTGATCCATATTTTGGAGCCAAATTCTGGCTCTCTGCACGTATTTGCAGTTTGAAATTACGATTTTTATACCCAACATATGCCAAGTACTGAAAGCGGCGTTTGGTCATATTTGTCCCAAACCTCCCTGCAGTTTTCAAAATATCCCAAACATCCCAATTTCGAGGCCTGAGCCATATTTTGGAGCCAAATTCAGGCTCTCTGCACGTATTCGCTGTTTGAAATTACGACTTTTATACCCAACATATGCCAAGTACTGAAAGCGGTGTTTGGTCATATTTGTCCCAAACTCCCCTGCAGTTTTCAAAATATCCCAAACATCCCAATTTCGAGGCCTGAGCCATATTTTGGAGCCAAATTCAGGCTCTCTGCATGTATTCGCAGTTTGAAATTACGACTTTTCATACTCAACATATGCCAAGTACTGAAAGCGGCGTTTGGTCACATTTGTCCCAAACCCCCCAGCAGTTTTCAAAATATCCCAAACATACCAATTTCGAGGCCTGAGCCATATTTTGGAGGCAAATTCTGGCTCTATGCACGTATTCGCAGTTTGGAATTACGACTTTTTTATACCCAACATATGCCAAGTACTGAAAGCGGCTGTTAGTCACATTTTGCACAAAGTCCCCTGCAGTTTTCGAAATATCCCAAATATCCCAATTTCGAGGCCTGAGCCATATTTTGGAGCCAAATTCTGGCTCTCTGCAGGTATTTGCAGTTTGAAATTACGATTTTTAAACCCAACATATGCCATGTACCGAAAGCGGCGTTTGGTCATATTTGTCCCAAACCTCCCTGCAGTTTTCAAAATATCCCAAACATCCCAATTTCGAGGCCTGAGCCATATTTTGGAGCAAAATTCTGACTCTCTGCACGTATTCGCTGATTGAAATTACAACTTTTTATACCCAACATATGCCAAGTACTGAAAGCGGCAGTGAGTCACATTTTGCACAAAGTCCCCTGCAGTTTTCAAAATATCCCAAACATCCCAATCTCGAGGCCTGAGCCATATTTTCGAGCCAAATTCTGGCTCTCTGCACGTATTCGCAGTTTGAAATTACGACTTTTTTATTCCCAACATATGTGAAGTACTGAAAGCGGCGTTTGGACACATTTGTCCCAAACCTCCCTGCAGTTTTCAAAATATTCCAAACATCCCAATTTCGAGGCCTGAGCCATATTTTCGAGCCAAATTCTGGCTCTCTGCACGTATTCGCAGTTTGATATTACGAATTTTTATACCCAACATATGCCAAGTACTGAAAGCGGTGTTTGTTCATGTTTGTACCAAACACCCCAGCAGTTTTCAAAATAAATCAAATATCCCTTTTTCGAGGCCTGAGCCATATATTGGTGCCAAATTCTGGCTCTCTGCACATATTCACTTTTTGAAATTACGACTTTTTATACCCAACATATGCCAAGTACTGATAGCGGCAGTGAGTCACATTTTGCACAAAGTCCCCTGCAGTTTTCAAAATATCCCAAACATCCCAATTTCGAGGCCTGAGCCATATTTTCAAGCCAAATTCTGGCTCTCTGCACGTATTCGCAGTTTGAAATTACGACTTTTTATACCCAACATATGCCAAGTACTGAAAGCGGCGTTTGGTCACATTTGTCCCAATCCCCCCTGCAATTTTCAAAATATCCCTAAGATCCCAATTTCGAGGCCTGAGCCATATTTTGGAGCATAATTCTGGCTCTCTGCACGTATTCGCTGTTTGAAATTACGACTTTTTATATCCAACATATGCCAAGTACTGAAAGCGGCAGTGAGTCACATTTTGCACAAACTCCAATGCAGTTTTCAAAATATCCCTAAGATCCCAATTTCGAGGCCTGAGCCATATTTTGGAGCATAATTCTGGCTCTCTGCACGTATTCGCAGTTTGAAATTACGACTTTTTATACCCAACATATGCCAAGTACTGAGAGCGGCGTTTGGTCACATTTGTCCCAATCCCCCCTGCAATTTTCAAAATATCCCTAAGATCCCAATTTCGAGGCCTGAGCTATATTTTGGAGCCAAATTCTGGCTCTCTGCACGTATTTGCTGTTTGAAATTACGACTTTTATACCAAACATATGCCAAGTACTGAAAGCGGCGTTTGGTCATATATGTCCCAAACTCCCCTGCAGTTTTCAAAATATCCCAAACATTCCAATTTCGAGGCCTAAGCCATATTTTGGAGACAAATTCTGGCTCTCTGCACGTATTCGCAGTTTTAAATTCCGAATTTTACATACCCAACATATGCCAAGTACTGACAGCGGCAGTGAGTCACATTTTGCACAAAGTCCCCTGCAGTTTTCAAAATATCCAAAATATCCCAATTTCGAGGCCTGAGCCATATTTTGGAGCCAAATTCAGGCTCTCTGCACGTATTCGCTGTTTGAAATTACGACTTTTATACCCAACATATGCCAAGTACTGAAAGCGGCGTTTGGTCATATTTGTCCCAAACTCCCCTGCAGTTTTCAAAATATCTCAAACATTCCAATTTCGTGGCCAGAGCCATATTTTGAAGCCAAATTCTGGCTTTCTGCACGTATTCGCAGTTTGAAATTGCGACTTTTTTATACCCAACATATGCCAAGTACTGAAAGCGGCGTTCGGTCACATTTGTCCCAATCCCCCCTGCAATTTTCAAAATATCCCAAACATCCCAATTTCGAGGCCTGAGCCATATTTTGGAGCCAAATTCTGGCTCTCTGCACGTATTCGTAGTTTGGAATTACGACTTTTTATACCCAACATATGCCAAGTACTGAAAGCGGCGTTTGGTCACCTATTTCCCAAACCTCCCTGCAGTTTTCAAAATATCCCTAACATCCAAATTTCGAGGCCTGATCCATATTTTGGAGCCATATTCTGGCTCTCTGTACGTATTTGCAGTTTGAAATTACGACTTTTTATACCCAACATATGCCAAGTACTGAAAGCGGCGTTTGGTCACATTTGTCCCAATCCCCCCTGCAATTTTCAAAATATCCCTAAGATCCCAATTTCGAGGCCTGAGCCATATTTTGGAGCAAAATTCTGGCTCTCTGCACGTATTCGCTGTTTGAAATTACGACTTTTTATACCCAACATATGCCAAGTACTGAAAGCGGCAGTGAGTCACATTTTGCACAAACTCCAATGCAGTTTTCAAAATATCCCAAATATCCCGATTTCGAGGCCTGAGCTATATTTTGGAGCCAAATTCTGGCTTTCTGCACGTATTCGCATTTTGAAATTACGAATTTTTATACCCAACATATGCCAAGTACTGAAAGCGGCGTTTGGTCACATATGTCCCAAACCTCCCTGCAGTTTTCAAAATATTCCAAAAATCCAAATTTCGAGGCTTGATCCATATTTTGGAGCCAAATTCTGGCTCTCTGCACGTATTTGCAGTTTGAAATTACGATTTTTATACCCAACATATGCCAAGTACTGAAAGCGGCGTTTGGTCATATTTGTCCCAAACCTCCCTGCAGTTTTCAAAATATCCCAAACATCCCAATTTCGAGGCCTGAGCCATATTTTGGAGCCAAATTCAGGCTCTCTGCACGTATTCGCTGTTTGAAATTACGACTTTTATACCCAACATATGCCAAGTACTGAAAGCGGTGTTTGGTCATATTTGTCCCAAACTCCCCTGCAGTTTTCAAAATATCCCAAACATCCCAATTTCGAGGCCTGAGCCATATTTTGGAGCCAAATTCAGGCTCTCTGCATGTATTCGCAGTTTGAAATTACGACTTTTCATACTCAACATATGCCAAGTACTGAAAGCGGCGTTTGGTCACATTTGTCCCAAACCCCCCAGCAGTTTTCAAAATATCCCAAACATACCAATTTCGAGGCCTGAGCCATATTTTGGAGGCAAATTCTGGCTCTAAGCACGTATTCGCAGTTTGGAATTACGACTTTTTTATACCCAACATATGCCAAGTACTGAAAGCGGCTGTTAGTCACATTTTGCACAAAGCCCCCTGCAGTTTTCGAAATATCCCAAATATCCCAATTTCGAGGCCTGAGCCATATTTTGGAGCCAAATTCTGGCTCTCTGCAGGTATTTGCAGTTTGAAATTACGATTTTTAAACCCAACATATGCCATGTACCGAAAGCGGCGTTTGGTCATATTTGTCCCAAACCTCCCTGCAGTTTTCAAAATATCCCAAACATCCCAATTTCGAGGCCTGAGCCATATTTTGGAGCAAAATTCTGACTCTCTGCACGTATTCGCTGATTGAAATTACAACTTTTTATACCCAACATATGCCAAGTACTGAAAGCGGCAGTGAGTCACATTTTGCACAAAGTCCCCTGCAGTTTTCAAAATATCCCAAACATCCCAATTTCGAGGCCTGAGCCATATTTTCGAGCCAAATTCTGGCTCTCTGCACGTATTCGCAGTTTGAAATTACGACTTTTTTATTCCCAACATATGTGAAGTACTGAAAGCGGCGTTTGGACACATTTGTCCCAAACCTCCCTGCAGTTTTCAAAATATTCCAAACATCCCAATTTCGAGGCCTGAGCCATATTTTCGAGCCAAATTCTGGCTCTCTGCACGTATTCGCAGTTTGATATTACGAATTTTTATACCCAACATATGCCAAGTACTGAAAGCGGTGTTTGTTCATGTTTGTACCAAACACCCCAGCAGTTTTCAAAATAAATCAAATATCCCTTTTTCGAGGCCTGAGCCATATATTGATGCCAAATTCTGGCTCTCTGCACATATTCACTTTTTGAAATTACGACTTTTTATACCCAACATATGCCAAGTACTGATAGCGGCAGTGAGTCACATTTTGCACAAAGTCCCCTGCAGTTTTCAAAATATCCCAAACATCCCAATTTCGAGGCCTGAGCCATATTTTCAAGCCAAATTCTGGCTCTCTGCACGTATTCGCAGTTTGAAATTACGACTTTTTATACCCAACATATGCCAAGTACTGAAAGCGGCGTTTGGTCACATTTGTCCCAATCCCCCCTGCAATTTTCAAAATATCCCTAAGATCCCAATTTCGAGGCCTGAGCCATATTTTGGAGCATAATTCTGGCTCTCTGCACGTATTCGCTGTTTGAAATTACGACTTTTTATATCCAACATATGCCAAGTACTGAAAGCGGCAGTGAGTCACATTTTGCACAAACTCCAATGCAGTTTTCAAAATATCCCTAAGATCCCAATTTCGAGGCCTGAGCCATATTTTGGAGCATAATTCTGGCTCTCTGCACGTATTCGCAGTTTGAAATTACGACTTTTTATACCCAACATATGCCAAGTACTGAGAGCGGCGTTTGGTCACATTTGTCCCAATCCCCCCTGCAATTTTCAAAATATCCCTAAGATCCCAATTTCGAGGCCTGAGCTATATTTTGGAGCCAAATTCTGGCTCTCTGCACGTATTTGCTGTTTGAAATTACGACTTTTATACCAAACATATGCCAAGTACTGAAAGCGGCGTTTGGTCATATATGTCCCAAACTCCCCTGCAGTTTTCAAAATATCCCAAACATTCCAATTTCGAGGCCTAAGCCATATTTTGGAGACAAATTCTGGCTCTCTGCACGTATTCGCAGTTTTAAATTCCGAATTTTACATACCCAACATATGCCAAGTACTGACAGCGGCAGTGAGTCACATTTTGCACAAAGTCCCCTGCAGTTTTCAAAATATCCAAAATATCCCAATTTCGAGGCCTGAGCCATATTTTGGAGCCAAATTCAGGCTCTCTGCACGTATTCGCTGTTTGAAATTACGACTTTTATACCCAACATATGCCAAGTACTGAAAGCGGCGTTTTGTCATATTTGTCCCAAACTCCCCTGCAGTTTTCAAAATATCCCAAACATTCCAATTTCGTGGCCAGAGCCATATTTTGAAGCCAAATTCTGGCTCTCTGCACGTATTCGCAGTTTGAAATTGCGACTTTTTTATACCCTACATATGCCAAGTACTGAAAGCGGCGTTCGGTCACATTTGTCCCAATCCCCCCTGCAATTTTCAAAATATCCCAAACATCCCAATTTCGAGGCCTGAGCCATATTTTGGAGCCAAATTCTGGCTCTCTGCACGTATTCGTAGTTTGGAATTACGACTTTTTATACCCAACATATGCCAAGTACTGAAAGCGGCGTTTGGTCACCTATTTCCCAAACCTCCCTGCAGTTTTCAAAATATCCCTAACATCCAAATTTCGAGGCCTGATCCATATTTTGGAGCCATATTCTGGCTCTCTGTACGTATTTGCAGTTTGAAATTACGACTTTTTATACCCAACATATGCCAAGTACTGAAAGCGGCGTTTGGTCACATTTGTCCCAATCCCCCCTGCAATTTTCAAAATATCCCTAAGATCCCAATTTCGAGGCCTGAGCCATATTTTGGAGCCAAATTCTGGCTCTCTGCACGTATTCGTAGTTTGGAATTACGACTTTTTATACCCAACATATGCCAAGTACTGAAAGCGGCGTTTGGTCACCTATTTCCCAAACCTCCCTGCAGTTTTCAAAATATCCCTAACATCCAAATTTCGAGGCCTGATCCATATTTTGGAGCCATATTCTGGCTCTCTGTACGTATTTGCAGTTTGAAATTACGATTTTTATACCCAACATATGCCAAGTACTGAAAGCGGCGTTTGGTCATATTTGTCCCAAACCTCCCTGCAGTTTTCATAATATCCCAAACATCCCAATTTCGAGGCCTGAGCCATATTTTGGAGCCAAATTCAGGCTCTCTGCACGTATTCGCTGTTTGAAATTACGACTTTTATACCCAACATATGCCAAGTACTGAAAGCGGTGTTTGGTCATATTTGTCCCAAACTCCCCGCAGTTTTCAAAATATCCCAAACATCCCAATTTCGAGGCCTGAGCCATATTTTGGAGCCAAATTCAGGCTCTCTGCATGTATTCGCAGTTTGAAATTACGACTTTTCATACTCAACATATGCCAAGTACTGAAAGCGGCGTTTGGTCACATTTGTCCCAAACCCCCCAGCAGTTTTCAAAATATCCCAAACATACCAATTTCGAGGCCTGAGCCATATTTTGGAGGCAAATTCTGGCTCTATGCACGTATTCGCAGTTTGGAATTACGACTTTTTTATACCCAACATATGCCAAGTACTGAAAGCGGCTGTTAGTCACATTTTGCACAAAGTCCCCTGCAGTTTTCGAAATATCCCAAATATCCCAATTTCGAGGCCTGAGCCATATTTTGGAGCCAAATTCTGGCTCTCTGCAGGTATTTGCAGTTTGAAATTACGATTTTTAAACCCAACATATGCCATGTACCGAAAGCGGCGTTTGGTCATATTTGTCCCAAACCTCCCTGCAGTTTTCAAAATATCCCAAACATCCCAATTTCGAGGCCTGAGCCATATTTTGGAGCAAAATTCTGACTCTCTGCACGTATTCGCTGATTCAAATTACAACTTTTTATACCCAACATATGTCAAGTACTGAAAGCGGCAGTGAGTCACATTTTGCACAAAGTCCCCTGCAGTTTTCAAAATATCCCAAACATCCCAATTTCGAGGCCTGAGCCATATTTTCGAGCCAAATTCTGGCTCTCTGCACGTATTCGCAGTTTGAAATTACGACTTTTTATTCCCAACATATGTGAAGTACTGAAAGCGGCGTTTGGTCACATTTGTCCCAATCCCCCCTGCAATTTTCAAAATATCCCTAAGATCCCAATTTCGAGGCCTGAGCCATATTTTGGAGCATAATTCTGGCTCTCTGCACGTATTCGCTGTTTGAGATTACGACTTTTTATATCCAACATATGCCAAGTACTGAAAGCGGCAGTGAGTCACATTTTGCACAAACTCCAATGCAGTTTTCAAAATATCCCTAAGATCCCAATTTCGAGGCCTGAGCCATATTTTGGAGCATAATTCTGGCTCTCTGCACGTATTCGCAGTTTGAAATTACGACTTTTTATACCCAACATATGCCAAGTACTGAAAGCGGCGTTTGGTCACATTTGTCCCAATCCCCCCTGCAATTTTCAAAATATCCCTAAGATCCCAATTTCGAGACCTGAGCTATATTTTGGAGCCAAATTCTGGCTCTCTGCACGTATTTGCTGATTGAAATTACGACTTTTATTCCAAACATATGCCAAGTACTGAAAGCGGCGTTTGGTCATATATGTCCCAAACTCCCCTGCAGTTTTCAAAATATCCCAAACATTCCAATTTCGAGGCCTAAGCCATATTTTGGAGCCAAATTCTGGCTCTCTGCACTTATTCGCAGTTTTAAATTCCGAATTTTACATACCCAACATATGCCAAGTACTGACAGCGGCAGTGAGTCACATTTTGCACAAAGTCCCCTGCAGTTTTCAAAATATCCCTAACATCCAAATTTCGAGGCCTGATCCATATTTTGGAGCCATATTCTGGCTCTCTGCACGTATTTGCAGTTTGAAATTACGATTTTTATACCCAACATATGCCAAGTACTGAAAGCAACGTTTGGTCATAATTGTCCCAAACCTCCCTGCAGTTTTCAAAATATCCCAAACATTCCAATTTCGAGGCCTGAGCCATATTTTGGAGCCAAATTCAGGCTCTCTGCACGTATTCGCTGTTTGAAATTACGAATTTTTACCCAACATATGCCAAGTACTGAAAGCGGCGTTTGGTCATATTTGTCCCAAACTCCCCTGCAGTTTTCAAAATATCCCAAACATTCCAATTTCGTGGCCAGAGCCATATTTTGAAGCCAAATTCTGGCTCTCTGCACGTATTCGCAGTTTTAAATTGTGACTTTTTTATACCCAACATATGCCAAGTACTGAAAGCGGCGTTCGGTCACATTTGTCCCAATCCCCCCTGCAATTTTCAAAATATCCCAAACATCCCAATTTCGAGACCTAAGCCATATTTTGGAGCCAAATTCTGGCTCTCTGCACGTATTCGCAGTTTTAAATTCCGAATTTTTTATACCCAACATATGCCAAGTACTGACAGCGGCAGTGAGTCACATTTTGCACAAAGTCGCCTGCAGTTTTAAAAATATCCTAAATATCCCAATTTTGAGGCCTGAGCCATATTTTGGAGCCAAATTCTGGCTCTCTGCACGTATTTGCTGTTTGAAATTACGACTTTTTATACCCAACTTATGCCAAGTACTGAAAGCGGCGTTTGGTCACATTTGTCCCAATCCCCCCTGCAATTTTCAAAATATCCCAAACATCCCAATTTCGAAGCCTGAGCCATATTTTGGTGGAAAATTCTGGCTCTCTGCACGTATTCGCTGTTTGAAATTACGACTTTTTATACCCAACATATGCCAAGTACTGAAAGCGGCAGTGAGTCACATTTTACACAAACTTTCAATGCAGTTTTCAAAATATCCCAAAAACCCCGATTTCGAGGCCTGAGCCATATTTTGTAGCCAAATTCTGGCTCTCTGCACGTATTCGCAGTTTGAAATTACGAATTTTTATACCCAACATATGCCAAGTACTGAAAGCGGCGTTTGGTCACATTTGTCCCAATCCCCCCTGCAATTTTCAAAATATCCCAAACATCCCAATTTCGAGGCCTGAGCCATATTTTGGTGGAAAATTCTGGCTCTCTGCACGTATTCGCTGTTTGAAATTACGACTTTTTATACCCAACATATGCCAAGTACTGAAAGCGGCACTGAGTCACATTTTACACAAACTCCAATGCAGTTTTCAAAATATCCCAAAAATCCCGATTTCGAGGCCTGAGCCATATTTTGTAGCCAAATTCTGGCTCTCTGCACGTATTCGCAGTTTGAAATTACGAATTTTTATACCCAACATATGCCAAGTACTGAAAGCGGCATTTGGTCACCTATTTCCCAAACCTCCCTGCAGTTTTCAAAATATCCCTAACATCCAAATTTCGAGGCCTGATCCATATTTTGGAGCCATATTCTGGCTCTCTGTACGTATTTGCAGTTTGAAATTACGACATTTTATACCCAACATATGCCAAGTACTGAAAGCGGCGTTTGGTCACATTTGTCCCAATCCCCCCTGCAATTTTCAAAATATCCCTAAGATCCCAATTTCGAGGCCTGAGCCATATTTTGGAGCAAAATTCTGGCTCTCTGCACGTATTCGCTGTTTGAAATTACGACTTTATATACCCAACATATGCCAAGTACTGAAAGCGGCAGTGAGTCACATTTTGCACAAACTCCAATGCAGTTTTCAAAATATCCCAAATATCCCGATTTCGAGGCCTGAGCTATATTTTGGAGCCAAATTCTGGCTTTCTGCACGTATTCGCATTTGAAATTACGAATTTTTATACCCAACATATGCCAAGTACTGAAAGCGGCGTTTGGTCACATGTTTCCCAAACCTCCCTGCAGTTTTCAAAATATTCCAAAAATCCAAATTTCGAGGCTTGATCCACATTTTGGAGCCAAATTCTGGCTCTCTGCACGTATTTGCAGTTTGAAATTACGATTTTTATACCCAACATATGCCAAGTACTGAAAGCGGCGTTTGGTCATATTTGTCCCAAACCTCCCTGCAGTTTTCAAAATATCCCAAACATCCCAATTTCGAGGCCTGAGCCATATTTTGGAGCCAAATTCAGGCTCTCTGCACGTATTCGCTGTTTGAAATTACGACTTTTATACCCAACATATGCCAAGTACTGAAAGCGGTGTTTGGTCATATTTGTCCCAAACTCCCCTGCAGTTTTCAAAATATCCCAAACATCCCAATTTCGAGGCCTGAGCCATATTTTGGAGCCAAATTCAGGCTCTCTGCATGTATTCGCAGTTTGAAATTACGACTTTTCATACTCAACATATGCCAAGTACTGAAAGCGGCGTTTGGTCACATTTGTCCCAAACCCCCCAGCAGTTTTCAAAATATCCCAAACATACCAATTTCGAGGCCTGAGCCATATTTTGGAGGCAAATTCTGGCTCTATGCACGTATTCGCAGTTTGGAATTACGACTTTTTTATACCCAACATATGCCAAGTACTGAAAGCGGCTGTTAGTCACATTTTGCACAAAGTCCCCTGCAGTTTTCGAAATATCCCAAATATCCCAATTTCGAGGCCTGAGCCATATTTTGGAGCCAAATTCTGGCTCTCTGCAGGTATTTGCAGTTTGAAATTACGATTTTTAAACCAACATATGCCATGTACCGAAAGCGGCGTTTGGTCATATTTGTCCCAAACCTCCCTGCAGTTTTCAAAATATCCCAAACATCCCAATTTCGAGGCCTGAGCCATATTTTGGAGCAAAATTCTGACTCTCTGCACGTATTCGCTGATTGAAATTACAACTTTTTATACCCAACATATGCCAAGTACTGAAAGCGGCAGTGAGTCACATTTTGCACAAAGTCCCCTGCAGTTTTCAAAATATCCCAAACATCCCAATTTCGAGGCCTGAGCCATATTTTCGAGCCAAATTCTGGCTCTCTGCACGTATTCGCAGTTTGAAATTACGACTTTTTTATTCCCAACATATGTGAAGTACTGAAAGCGGCGTTTGGACACATTTGTCCCAAACCTCCCTGCAGTTTTCAAAATATTCCAAACATCCCAATTTCGAGGCCTGAGCCATATTTTCGAGCCAAATTCTGGCTCTCTGCACGTATTCGCAGTTTGATATTACGAATTTTTATACCCAACATATGCCAAGTACTGAAAGCGGTGTTTGTTCATGTTTGTACCAAACACCCCAGCAGTTTTCAAAATAAATCAAATATCCCTTTTTCGAGGCCTGAGCCATATATTGGTGCCAAATTCTGGCTCTCTGCACATATTCACTTTTTGAAATTACGACTTTTTATACCCAACATATGCCAAGTACTGATAGCGGCAGTGAGTCACATTTTGCACAAAGTCCCCTGCAGTTTCAAAATATCCCAAACATCCCAATTTCGAGGCCTGAGCCATATTTTCAAGCCAAATTCTGGCTCTCTGCACGTATTCGCAGTTTGAAATTACGACTTTTTATACCCAACATATGCCAAGTACTGAAAGCGGCGTTTGGTCACATTTGTCCCAATCCCCCCTGCAATTTTCAAAATATCCCTAAGATCCCAATTTCGAGGCCTGAGCCATATTTTGGAGCATAATTCTGGCTCTCTGCACGTATTCGCTGTTTGAAATTACGACTTTTTATATCCAACATATGCCAAGTACTGAAAGCGGCAGAGTCACATTTTGCACAAACTCCAATGCAGTTTTCAAAATATCCCTAAGATCCCAATTTCGAGGCCTGAGCCATATTTTGGAGCATAATTCTGGCTCTCTGCACGTATTCGCAGTTTGAAATTACGACTTTTATACCCAACATATGCCAAGTACTGAGAGCGGCGTTTGGTCACATTTGTCCCAATCCCCCCTGCAATTTTCAAAATATCCCTAAGATCCCAATTTCGAGGCCTGAGCTATATTTTGGAGCCAAATTCTGGCTCTCTGCACGTATTTGCTGTTTGAAATTACGACTTTTATACCAAACATATGCCAAGTACTGAAAGCGGCGTTTGGTCATATATGTCCCAAACTCCCCTGCAGTTTTCAAAATATCCCAAACATTCCAATTTCGAGGCCTAAGCCATATTTTGGAGACAAATTCTGGCTCTCTGCACGTATTCGCAGTTTTAAATTCCGAATTTTACATACCCAACATATGCCAAGTACTGACAGCGGCAAGTGAGTCACATTTTGCACAAAGTCCCCTGCAGTTTTCAAAATATCCAAAATATCCCAATTTCGAGGCCTGAGCCATATTTTGGAGCAAATTCAGGCTCTCTGCACGTATTAGCTGTTTGAAATTACGACTTTTATACCCAACATATGCCAAGTACTGAAAGCGGCGTTTGGTCATATTTGTCCCAAACTCCCCTGCAGTTTTCAAAATATCCCAAACATTCCAATTTCGTGGCCAGAGCCATATTTTGAAGCCAAATTCTGGCTCTCTGCACGTATTCGCAGTTTGAAATTGCGACTTTTTTATACCCAACATATGCCAAGTACTGAAAGCGGCGTTCGGTCACATTTGTCCCAATCCCCCCTGCAATTTTCAAAATATCCCAAACATCCCAATTTCGAGGCCTGAGCCATATTTTGGAGCCAAATTCTGGCTCTCTGCACGTATTCGTAGTTTGGAATTACGACTTTTTATACCCAACATATACCAAGCACTGAAAGCGGCGTTTGGTCAAATATTTCCCAAACCTCCCTGCAGTTTTCAAAATATCCCAAACATCTAAATTTCGAGGCCTGAGCCATATTTTGGAGGCAAATTCTGGCTCTATGCAAGTTTTCGCAGTTTGAAATTACGACTTTTTATACCCAACATATACCAAGCACTGAAAGCGGCGTTTGGTCAAATATTTCCCAAACCTCCCTGCAGTTTTCAAAATATCCCAAACATCCCAATTGCGAGGCCTGAGCCAATATTTTGGAGCCAAATTCAGGCTCTCTGCACGTATTCGCAGTTTGAAATTACGATTTTTCATACTCAACATATGCCAAGTACTGAAAGCGGCGTTTGGTCACATTTGTCCCAAACCCCCCTGCAGTTTTCAAAATATTCCAAACATACCAATTTCGAGGCCTGAGCCATATTTTGGAGCCAAATTCTGGCTCTCTGCACGTATTCGTAGTTTGGAATTACGACTTTTTTATACCCAACATATGCCAAGTACTGAAAGCGGCAGTGAGTCACATTTTGCACAAACTCCCCTGCAGTTTTCAAAATATCCAAAATATCCCAATTACGAGGCCTGAACCATATTTTGGAGCCAAATTCTGGCTCTCTGCACGTATTCGTAGTTTGGAATTACGACTTATTTTTACCCAACATATGCCAAGTACTGAAAGCGGCAGTGAGTCACATTTTGCACAAACTCCCCTGCAGTTTTCAAAATATCCCAAATATCCCAATTACGAGGCCTAAACCATATTTTGGAGCCAAATTTTGGATCTCTGCACGTATTCGCAGTTTGTAATTACAACTTTTTTATACCCAACATATGCCAAGTACTGAAAGCGGCATTTGGTCACATTTGTCCCAATCCTCCCTGCAATTTTCAAAATATCCCAAACATCCCAATTTCGAAGCCTGAGCTATATTTTGGAGCCAAATTCTGGCTCTCTGCACGTATTCGCTGTTTGAAATTACGACTTTTTATACCCAACATATGCCAAGTACTGAAAGCGGCAGTGAGTCACATTTTTTACAAACTCCAATGCAGTTTTCAAAATTTCCCAAATATCCCGATTTCGAGGCCTGAGCCATATTTTGGAGCTAAATTCTGGCTCTCTGCACGTATTCGCAGTTTGAAATTACGACTTTTTATACCCAACATATACCATGTCCTGAAAGAGGCAGTGAGTCACATTTTGCACAAACTCCCCTGCAGTTTTCAAAATATCCCAAATATCCCAATTTCGAGGCCAGAGCAATATTTTGCAGCCAAATTTTGGCTCTCTGCACGTATTCGCAGTTTGAAATTACGTCTTTTTTATACCCAACATATACCAAGTACTGAAAGCGGCGTTTGGTCACATATTTCCCAAACCTCCCTGCAGTTTTCAAAATATCCCAAACATCCCAATTTCGAGGCCGGAGCCATTATTTTGAAGCCAAATTCAGGCTCTCTGCACGTATTCGCAGTTTGAAATTACGACTTTTCATACTCAACATATGCCAAGTACTGAAAGCGGCGTTTGGTCACATTTGTCCCAAACCCCCCTGCAGTTTTCAAAATATCCCAAACATACCAATTTCGAGGCCTGAGCCATATTTTGGAGGCAAATTCTGGCTCTCTGCACGTATTCGCAGTTTGAAATTACGACTTTTTTTTACCCAACATATGAGAAGTACTGAAAGCAGCGTTTGGGCACATTTGTCCCAAACCTCCTGCAGTTTTCAAAATATTCCAAACATCCCAATTTCGAGGCCTGAGCCATATTTGGAGCCAAATTCAGGTTCGCTGCACATATTCGCAGTTTGAAAA
The DNA here is from genome assembly GCF_040958095.1 of Procambarus clarkii. Lineage (NCBI taxonomy): Eukaryota > Metazoa > Arthropoda > Malacostraca > Decapoda > Cambaridae > Procambarus > Procambarus clarkii. Next base: position 3,446,090 of record NC_091222.1, read on the forward strand.
TACGACTTTTCATGACCAACATATACCAAGTACTGAAAGCGGCGTTTGGTCACATTTGTCACAAACCCCCCTGCAGTTCTCAAAATATCCCAAACATCTAAATTTTGAGGCCTGAGCCATATTTTGGAGGCAAATTCTGGCTCTATGCACGTATTCGCAGTTTGAAATTACGGCTTTTTATACTCAACATATACCATGTCCTGAAAGCGGCAGTGAGTCACATTTTGCACAAACTCTCCTGCAGTTTTCAAAATATCCTAAATATCCCAATTTCGAGGCCTGAGCCATATTTTGCAGCCAAATTTTGGCTCTCTGCACGTATTCGCAGTTTGAAATTACGACTGTTTTATACCCAACATATACCAAGTACTGAAAGCGGTGTTTGGTCAAATATTTCCCAAACCTCCCTGCAGTTTTCAAAATATCCCAAACATCCCAATTTCGAGGCCTGAGCCATTATTTTGGAGCCAAATTAAGGCTCTCTGCACGTATTCGCAGTTTGAAATTACGACTTTTCATACACAACATATGCCAAGTACTGAAAGCGGCGTTTGGTCACATTTGTCCCAAACCCCAATGCAGTTTTTAAAATTTTCCAAACATACCAATTTCTAGGCCTGAGCCATATTTTGGAGGCAAATTCTGGCTCTATGCACGTATTCGCAGTTTAAAATTACGACTTTTTATACCCAACACATGCCAAGTCCTGAAAGCGGCAGTGAGTGACATTTTGCACAAACTTCCCTGCAGTTTTCGAAATATCCCAAATATCCCAATTACGAGGCCTGAGCCATATTTTGGAGCCAAATTCTGGCTCTCTGCACGTATTCGTAGTTTGGAATTACGACTTTTTTATACCCAACATATGCCAAGTACTGAAACCGGCAGTGAGTCACATTTTGCACAAACTCCCCTGCAGTTTTCAAAATATCCCAAATATCCCAATTACGAGGCCTGAACCATATTTTGGAGACAAATTCTGGCTCTCTGCACGTATTCGCAATTTGAAATTACGAATTTTTATACCCAACATATGCCATGTACTGAAAGCGGCGTTTGGTCACATTTGTCCCAAACCTCCCTGTAGTTTTCAAAATATCCCAAACATCCCAATTTCGAGGCCTGAGCCATATTTTCGAGCCAAATTCTGGCTCTTTGCACGTATTCGTAGTTTGAAAATATGACTTTTTATACCCAACATATGCCAAGTACTGAAAGCGGCAGTGAGTCACATTTTGCACAAAGTCCCCTGCAGTTTTCAAAATATCCCAAACATCCTAATTTCGAGGACTGAGCCATATTTTCCAGCCAAATTCTGGCTCTCTGCACGTATTCGCAGTTTGAAATTACGATTTTTTTTACCCAACATATGCCAAGTACTGAAAGCAGCATTTGGTCACATTTGTCCCAATCCCTTCTGCAATTTTCAAAGTATCCTAAACATCCCAATTTCGAGGCCTGAGCCATATTTTGTAGCCAAATTCTGGCTTACTGCACGTATTTGCTGTTTGAAATTACGACTTTTTATACCCAACATATGCCAAGTACTGAAAGCGGCATTGAGTCACATTTTGCACAAACTCCCCTGCAGTTTTCGAAATATCCCAAATATCCCAATTTCGAGGCCTGAGCCATATTTTGGAGCCAAATTCTGGCTCTCTGCTCGTATTCGTAGTTTGGAATTACGACTTTTTTATACCCAACATATGCCAAGTACTGAAAGCGGCAGTGGGTCACATTTTGCACAAACTCCCCTGCAGTTTTCAAAATATCCCAAATATCCCAATTACGAGGCCGGACCATATTTTGGAGACAAATTCTGGCTCTCTGCACGTATTCGCAGTTTGAAATTACGAATTTTTATACCCAACATATGCCATGTACTGAAATCGGCGTTTGGTCACATTTGTCACAAACCTCCCTGTAGTTTTCAAAATATCCCAAACATCCCAATTTCGAGGCCTGAGCCATATTTTCGAGCCAAATTCTTGCTCTTTGCACGTATTCGTAGTTTGAAAATATAACTTTTTATACCCAACATATGCCAAGTACTTAAAGCGGCAGTGAATCACATTTTGCACAAAGTCCCCTGCAGTTTTCAAAATATCCCAAATATCCCAATTTCGAGGCCTGAGCCATATTTTCCAGCCGAATTCTGGCTCTCTGCACGTATTCGCTGTTTGAAATTACGACTTTTTATACCCAACATATGCCAAGTACTGAAAGCGGCATTGAGTCACATTTTGCACAAACTCCAATGCAGTTTTCAAAATAATCCAACAATCCCAATTTCAAGGCCTGACCCATATTTTCGAGCCAAATTCTGGCTCTCTGCACGTATTCGCAGTTTGAAATTACGACTTTTTTATATCTAACATATGCGAAGTACGGAAAGCGGCGTTTGGTCACATTTGTCCCAAACCTCTCTGCAGTTTTCAAAATATTCCAAACATCCCAATTTCGAGGCCTGAGCCATATTTTGGAGCCAAATTCAGGCTCGCTGCACGTATTCGCAGTTTGAAATTACGAATTTTGATACCCAACATATGCCAAGTACTGAAAGCGGCGTTTGGTCACATTTATCCCAAACCTCCCTGCAGTTTCAAAATATCCCAAACATCTAAATTTTGAGGCCTGAGCCATATTTTGGAGGCAAATTCTGGCTCTATGCACGTATTCGCAGTTTGAAATTACGGCTTTTTATACCCAACATATACCATGTCCTGAAAGCGGCAGTGAGTCACATTTTGCACAAACTCCCCTGCAGTTTTCAAAATATCCTAAATATCCTAATTTCGAGGCCTGAGCCATATTTTGCAGCCAAATTTTGGCTCTCTGCACGTATTCGCAGTTTGAAATTACGACTGTTTTATACCCAACATATACCAAGTACTGAAAGCGGTGTTTGGTCAAATATTTCCCAAACCTCCTGCAGTTTTCAAAATATCCCAAACATCCCAATTTCGAGGCCTGAGCCATTATTTTGGAGCCAAATTCAGGCTCTCTGCACGTATTCGCAGTTTGAATTTACGACTTTTCATACACAACATATGCCAAGTACTGAAAGCGGCGTTTGGTCACATTTGTCCCAACCCCCCTGCAGTTTTTAAAATATTACAAACATACCAATTTCGAGGCCTGAGCCATATTTTGGAGCCAAATTCTGGCTCTCTGCACGTATTTGCTGTTTGAAATTACGACTTTTTATACCGAACATATGCCAAGTACTGAAAGCGGCATTGAGTCACATTTGCACAAAACTCCAATGCAGTTTTCAAAATAATCCAACAATCCCAATTTCAAGGCCTGAGCCATATTTTCGAGCCAAATTCTGGCTCTCATGCACGTATTCGCAGTTTGAAATTACGACCTTTTTTATACCTATCATATGCGAAGTACGGAAAGCGGCGTTTGGTCACATTTGTCCCAAACCTCTCTGCAGTTTTCAAATATTCCAAACATCCCAATTTCGAGGCCTGAGCCATATTTGGAGCCAAATTCAGGCTCGCTGCACGTATTCGCAGTTTGAAATTACGACTTTTCATACCCAACATATGCCAAGTACTGAAAGCGGCGTTTGGTCACATTTATCCCAAACCCCCCTGCAGTTTTCAAATATCCCAACATCTAAATTTCGAGGCCTGAGCCATATTTTGGAGGCAAATTCTGGCTCTATGCACGTATTCGCAGTTTGAAATTACGACTTTTTATACCCAACATATACCATGTCCTGAAAGCGGCAGTGAGTCACATTTTGCACAAACTCCCCTGCAGTTTTCAAAAATATCCCAAATATCCAATTTCGAGGCCAGAGCCATATTTTGCAGCCAATTTTGGCTCTCTGCACGTATTCGCAGTTTTGAAATTACGACTTTTTTATACCCAACATATACCAAGTACTGAGAGCGGCGTTTGGTCACATATTTCCAAACCTCCCTGCAGTTTTCAAAATATCCCAAACATCCCTATTTCGAAACCTGAGCCATTATTTTGAAGCCAAATTCAGGCTCTCTTCACGTATTCGCAGTTTAAAATTACGACTTTTATACCCAACACATGCCAAGTCCTGATAGCGGCAGTGAGTGACATTTTTGCACAAACTTCCCTGCAGTTTTCGAAATATCCCAAATATCCCAATTACGAGGCCTGAGCCATATTTTGGAGCCAAATTCTGGCTCTTCTGCACGTATTCGTAGTTTGGAATTACGACTTTTTATACCCAACATATGCTAAGTACTGAACCGGCAGTGAGTCACATTTTGCACAAACTCCCCTGCAGTTTTCAAATATCCCAAATATCCCAATTTCGAGGCCTGAACCATATTTTGGAGACAAATTCTGGCTCTCTGCACGTATTCGCAATTTGAAATTACGAATTTTTATACCCAACATATGCCATGTACTGAAAGCGGCGTTTGGTCACATTTGTCCCAAACCTCCCTGTAGTTTTCAAAATATCCCAAACTCCCAATTTCGAGGCTCTGAGCCATATTTTCGAGCCAAATTCTGGCTCTTTGCACGTATTCGTAGTTTGAAAATATGACTTTTTATACCCAACATATGCCAAGTACTGAAAGCGGCAGTGAGTCACATTTGCACAAAGTCCCCTGCAGTTTTCAAAATATCCCAAACATCCTAATTTCGAGGACTGAGCCATATTTTCCAGCCAAATTCTGGCTCTCTGCACGTATTCGCAGTTTGAAATTACGAATTTTTTTACCCAACATATGCCAAGTACTGAAAGCAGCATTTGGTCACATTTGTCCCAATCCCCCCTGCAATTTTCAAAGTATCCTAAACATCCCAATTTCGAGGCCTGAGCATATTTTGTAGCCAAATTCTGGCTTACTGCACGTATTTGCTGTTTGAAATTACGACTTTTTATACCCAACATATGCCAAGTACTGAAAGCGGCATTGAGTCACATTTTGCACAAACTCCCCTGCAGTTTTCGAAATTATCCCAAATATCCCAATTTCGAGGCCTGAGCCATATTTTGGAGCCAAATTCTGGCTCTCTGCACGTATTCGTAGTTTGGAATTACGACTTTTTAATACCCAACATATGCGAAGTACGGAAAGCGCCTTTTGGTCACATTTGTCCCAAACCTCCCTGCAGTTTTCAAAATATTCCAAACATCCCAATTTCGAGGCCTGAGCTTTATTTTGGTGCCAAATTCAGGCTCGCTGCACGTATTCGCAGTTTGAAATTACGACTTTTCGTACTCAACATATGCCAAGTACTGAAAGCGGCGTTTGGTCACATTTGTCCCAAACCCCCCTGCAGTTTTCAAAATATCCCAAACATACCAATTTTGAGGCCTGAGCCATATTTTCGAGCCAAATTCTTGCTCTTTGCACGTATTCGTAGTTTGAAAATATAACTTTTTATACCCAACATATGCCAAGTACTGAAAGCGGCAGTGAATCACATTTTGCACAAAGTCCCCTGCAGTTTTCAAAATATCCCAAACATCCCAATTACGAGGCCTGAGCCATATTTTCCAGCCGAATTCTGGCTCTCTGCACGTATTCGCTGTTTGAAATTACGACTTTTTATACCCAACATATGCCAAGTACTGAAAGCAGCATTTGGTCACATTTGTCCCAATCCCCCCTGCAATTTTCAAAATATCCTCAACATCCCAATTTCGAGGCCTGAGCCATATTTTGGAGCCAAATTCTGGCTCTCTGCACGTATTTTGCTGTTTGAAATTACGACTTTTTATACCGAACATATGCCAAGTACTGAAAGCGGCATTGAGTCACATTTTGCACAAACTCCAATGCAGTTTTCAAATAATCCAACAATCCCAATTTCAAGGCCTGAGCCATATTTTCGAGCGAAATTCTGACTCTCTGCACGTATTCGCAGTTTGAATTACGACTTTTCATACCCAACTTATGCCAAGTACTGAAAGCGGCGTTTGATTACATTTGTCCCAATCCCCCCTGCAATTTCAAAATATCGCAAACATCCCAATTTCGAGGCCTGAGCCATATTTTGGTGGAAAATGCTGGCTCTCTGCACGTATTCGCTGTTTGAAATTACGACTTTTTATACCCAACATATGCCAAGTTCTGAAAGCGGCAGTGAGTCACATTTTAAACAAACTCCAATCCAGTTTTCAAAATATCCCAAACATCCCAATTTCGAGGCCTGAGCCATATTTTCCAGCCGAATTCTGGCTCTCTGCACGTATTCGCTGTTTGAAATTACGACTTTTTATACCCAACATATGCCAAGTACTGAAAGCGGCATTGAGTCACATTTTGCACAACTCCAATGCAGTTTTCAAAATAATCCAACAATCCCAATTTCAAGGCCTGAGCCATATTTTCCAGCCAAATTCTGGCTCTCTGCACGTATTCGCAGTTTGAAATTACGACTTTTTTATACCTAACATATGCGAAGTACGGAAAGCGGCGTTTGGTCACATTTGTCCCAAACCTCTCTGCAATTTTCAAAATATTCCAAACATCCCAATTTCGAGGCCTGAGCCATATTTTGGAGCCAAATTCTGGCTCTCTGCACGTATTCGTAGTTTGGAATTACGACTTTTTTATACCCAACATATGCTAAGTACTGAAACCGGCAATGAGTCACATTTTGCACAAACTCCCCTGCAGTTTTCAAAATATCCCAAATATCCCAATTTCGAGGCCTGAACCATATTTTGGAGACAAATTCTGGCTCTCTGCACGTATTCGCAATTTGAAATTACGAATTTTTATACCCAACATATGCCATGTACTGAAAGCGGCGTTTTGGTCACATTTGTCCCCAAACCTCCCTGTAGTTTCAAATATCCCAAACATCCCAATTTCGAGGCCTGAGCCATATTTTCGAGCCAAATTCTGGCTCTTTGCACGTATTCGTAGTTTGAAAATATGACTTTTTATACCCAACATATGCCAAGTACTGAAAGCGGCAGTGAGTCACATTTTGCACAAAGTCCCCTGCAGTTTTCAAAATATCCCAAACATCCTAATTTCGAGGACTGAGCCATATTTTCCAGCCAAATTCTGGCTCTCTGCACGTATTCGCAGTTTGAAATTACGAATTTTTTTACCCAACATATGCCAAGTACTGAAAGCAGCATTTGGTCACATTTGTCCCAATCCCCCCTGCAATTTTCAAAGTATCCTAAACATCCCAATTTCGAGGCCTGAGCCATATTTTGTAGCCAAATTCTGGCTTACTGCACGTATTTGCTGTTTGAAATTACGACTTTTTATACCCAACATATGCCAAGTACTGAAAGCGGCATTGAGTCACATTTTGCACAAACTCCCCTGCAGTTTTCGAAATATCCCAAATATCCCAATTTCGAGGCCTGAGCCATATTTTGGAGCCAAATTCTGGCTCTCTGCACGTATTCGTAGTTTGGAATTACGACTTTTTAATACCCAACATATGCGAAGTACGGAAAGCGCCGTTTGGTCACATTTGTCCCAAACCTCCCTGCAGTTTTCAAAATATTCCAAACATCCCAATTTCGAGGCCTGAGCTTTATTTTGGTGCCAAATTCAGGCTCGCTGCACGTATTCGCAGTTTGAAATTAGGACTTTTCGTACTCAACATATGCCAAGTACTGAAAGCGGCGTTTGGTCACATTTGTCCCAAACCCCCCTGCAGTTTTCAAAATATCCCAAACATACCAATTTTGAGGCCTGAGCCATATTTTCGAGCCAAATTCTTGCTCTTTGCACGTATTCGTAGTTTGAAAATATAACTTTTTATACCCAACATATGCCAAGTACTGAAAGCGGCAGTGAATCACATTTTGCACAAAGTCCCCTGCAGTTTTCAAAATATCCCAAACATCCCAATTACGAGGCCTGAGCCATATTTTCCAGCCGAATTCTGGCTCTCTGCACGTATTCGCTGTTTGAAATTACGACTTTTTATACCCAACATATGCCAAGTACTGAAAGCAGCATTTGGTCACATTTGTCCCAATCCCCCCTGCAATTTTCAAAATATCCTCAACATCCCAATTTCGAGGCCTGAGCCATATTTTGGAGCCAAATTCTGGCTCTCTGCACGTATTTGCTGTTTGAAATTACGACTTTTTATACCGAACATATGCCAAGTACTGAAAGCGGCATTGAGTCACATTTTGCACAAACTCCAATGCAGTTTTCAAAATAATCCAACAATCCCAATTTCAAGGCCTGAGCCATATTTTCGAGCGAAATTCTGACTCTCTGCACGTATTCGCAGTTTGAAATTACGACTTTTCATACCCAATTTATGCCAAGTACTGAAAGCGGCGTTTGATCACATTTGTCCCAATCCCCCCTGCAATTTGAAAATATCGCAAACATCCCAATTTCGAGGCCTGAGCCATATTTTGGTGGAAAATGATGGCTCTCTGCACGTATTCGCTGTTTGAAATTACGACTTTTTATACCCAACATATGCCAAGTACTGAAAGCGGCAGTGAGTCACATTTTAAACAAACTCCAATCCAGTTTTCAAAATATCCCAAGCATCCCAATTTCGAGGCCTGAGCCATATTTTCCAGCCGAATTCTGGCTCTCTGCACGTATTCGCTGTTTGAAATTACGACTTTTTATACCCAACATATGCCAAGTACTGAAAGCGGCATTGAGTCACATTTTGCACAAACTCCAATGCAGTTTTCAAAATAATCCAACAATCCCAATTTCAAGGCCTGAGCCATATTTTCCAGCCAAATTCTGGCTCTCTGCACGTATTCGCAGTTTGAAATTACGACTTTTTTATACCTAACATATGCGAAGTACGGAAAGCGGCGTTTGGTCACATTTGTCCCAAACCTCTCTGCAATTTTCAAAATATTCCAAACATCCCAATTTCGAGGCCTGAGCCATATTTTGGAGCCAAATTCAGGCTCGCTGCACGTATTCGCAGTTTGAAATTACGGCTTTTTATACCCAACATATACCATGTCCTGAAAGCGGCAGTGAGTCACATTTTGCACAAACTCCCCTGCAGTTTTCAAAATATCCTAAATATCCCAATTTCGAGGCCTGAGCCATATTTTGCAGCCAAATTTTGGCTCTCTGCACGTATTCGCAGTTTGAAATTACGACTGTTTTATACCCAACATATACCAAGTACTGAAAGCGGTGTTTGGTCAAATATTTCCCAAACCTCCCTGCAGTTTTCAAAATATCCCAAACATCCCAATTTCGAGGCCTGAGCCATTATTTTGGAGCCAAATTCTGGCTCTATGCACGTATTCGCAGTTTAAAACTACGACTTTTTATACCCAACACATGCCAAGTCCTGATAGCGGCAGTGAGTGACATTTTGCACAAACTTCCCTGCAGTTTTCGAAATATCCCAAATATCCCAATTACGAGGCCTGAGCCATATTTTGGAGCCAAATTCTGGCTCTCTGCACGTATTCGTAGTTTGGAATTACGACTTTTTTATACCCAACATATGCTAAGTACTGAAACCGGCAGTGAGTCACATTTTGCACAAACTCCCCTGCAGTTTTCAAAATATCCCAAATATCCCAATTTCGAGGCCTGAACCATATTTTGGAGACAAATTCTGGCTCTCTGCACGTATTCGCAATTTGAAATTACGAATTTTTATACCCAACATATGCCATGTACTGAAAGCGGCGTTTGGTCACATTTGTCCCAAACCTCCCTGTAGTTTTCAAAATATCCCAAACATCCCAATTTCGAGGCCTGAGCCATATTTTCGAGCCAAATTCTGGCTCTTTGCACGTATTCGTAGTTTGAAAATATGACTTTTTATACCCAACATATGCCAAGTACTGAAAGCGGCAGTGAGTCACATTTTGCACAAAGTCCCCTGCAGTTTTCAAAATATCCCAAACATCCTAATTTCGAGGACTGAGCCATATTTTCCAGCCAAATTCTGGCTCTCTGCACGTATTCGCAGTTTGAAATTACGAATTTTTTTACCCAACATATGCCAAGTACTGAAAGCAGCATTTGGTCACATTTGTCCCAATCCCCCCTGCAATTTTCAAAGTATCCTAAACATCCCAATTTCGAGGCCTGAGCCATATTTTGTAGCCAAATTCTGGCTTACTGCACGTATTTGCTGTTTGAAATTACGACTTTTTATACCCAACATATGCCAAGTACTGAAAGCGGCATTGAGTCACATTTTGCACAAACTCCCCTGCAGTTTTCGAAATATCCCAAATATCCCAATTTCGAGGCCTGAGCCATATTTGGAGCCAAATTCTGGCTCTCTGCACGTATTCGTAGTTTGGAATTACGACTTTTTAATACCCAACATATGCGAAGTACGGAAAGCGCCGTTTGGTCACATTTGTCCCAAACCTCCCTGCAGTTTTCAAAATATTCCAAACATCCCAATTTCGAGGCCTGAGCTTTATTTTGGGGACAAATTCAGGCTCGCTGCACGTATTCGCAGTTTGAAATTACGACTTTTCGTACTCAACATATGCCAAGTACTGAAAGCGGCGTTTGGTCACATTTGTCCCAAACCCCCCTGCAGTTTTCAAAATATCCCAAACATACCAATTTTGAGGCCTGAGCCATATTTTGGAGGCAAATTCTGGCTCTATGCACGTATTCGCAGTTTGAAATTACGACTTTTTATACCCAACACATGCCAAGTCCTGAGAGCGGCAGTGAGTGACATTTTGCACAAACTTCCCTGCAGTTTTCGAAATATCCCAAATATCCCAATTTCGAGGCCTGAGCCATATTTTGGAGCCAAATTCTGGCTCTCTGTACGTATTCGTAGTTTGGAATTACGACTTTTTTATACCCAACATTGCCAAACTGCAGTGGTCACATTTGCACAAACCCCTGCAGTTTTCAAAATATCCCAAATATCCCAATTACGAGGCCGGAACCATATTTTGGAGACAAATTCTGGCTCTCTGCACGTATTCGCAGTTTGAAATTACGAATTTTTATACCCAACATATGCCATGTACTGAAATCGGCGTTTGGTCACATTTGTCCCAAACCCCCTGTAGTTTTCAAAATATCCCAAACATCCCAATTTCGAGGCCTGAGCCATATTTTCGAGCCAAATTGCTCTTTGCACGTATTCGTAGTATAAAATATAATTTTTATGCCCAACATATCCCAAGTACTGAAAGCGGCAGTGAATCACATTTGCACAAAGTCCCTGCAGTTTTCAAAATACCCCAAACATCCCAATTCTAGGCCTGAGCCATATTTTCCAGCCAATTCTGGCTCTCTGCACGTATTCGCTTTTGATTACGACTTTTTATACCAACATATGCCAAGTACTGAAAGCAGTGGTCACATTTGCCAATCCCCTGCATTTTAAAATATCCTCAAACATCCCAATTTCGAGGCCTGAGCCATATTTTGGAGCCAAATTCTGGCTCTATGCACGTATTTGCAGTTTGAAATTACGACTTTTTATACCAAGATATGCCAAGTACTGAAAGCGGCAGTGAGTCACATTTTGCACAAACCCTGCAGTTTTCAAAATTCCAAATATCCCAATTTCAAGCCTGCGCCATATTTTGGAGCAAATTCTGGCTCTCTGCACGTATTCGCAGTTTGAAATTACGACTTTTTATACCAACATATGCAAGTACGGAAAGTGGCGTGGTCACATTTGAACAAACCCCTGCAGTTTTCAAAATATTCCAAAACATCCCAATTTCGAGCCTGAGCATATTTTGGAGCCAAATTCAGGCTCGCTGCACGTATTCGCAGTTTGAAATTACGATTTTTATACCCAACATATGCCAAGTACTGAAAGGCGTGGTCACATTTTCCCAAACTCCCCTGCAGTTTTCAAAATATCCCAAATATCCCAATTTCGAGGCCTGAGCCATTTTGGAGCCAAATTCTGGCTCTCTGCACGTATTCGCAGTTTGAAATTACGACTTTTTATACCCAACATATGCTAAGTCCTGAAAGCGGCGTGAGTCACATTGCACAAGTCCCCTGCAGTTTTCAAAATATCCCAAACATCTCAATTTCAAGGCCTGAGCCATATTTTGGAGCCAAATTCTGGCTCTCTCACGTATTCGCAGTTTGAAATTACGGTTTTATATACCCAACATATGCCAAGAACTGAAAGCGACGTTTGGTCATATTTGTCCCAACTTCCCTGCAGTTTTCAAAATATCCCGAACGTCCCAATTTCGAATCCTGAGCCATATTTAGGAGCCAAATTCTGGCTCTATGCACGTATTCGCAGATTGACTATATGATTTTTATACCAACATATGCCAAGTCCTGAAAGTGGCAGTGAGCCACATTTTGCACAAACTCCGCTGCAGTTTTCGAAATATCCCAAATATCCCTATTTCGAGGCCTGAGCCATATTTTGGAGCCAAATTCTGGCTCTCTGCACGTATTCGCATTTTGAAATTACGACTTTTTTATACCCAACATATGCCAATGCGTTTGGTCACATTTGTCTCAATCCCCCTGCAGTTTACAAAATATCCCAAACATCCAATTTCGAGGCCGGAGCCATATTTTGTAGCCAAATTCTGGCTCTCTGCACGTATTCGCAGTTTGAAATTACGGACTTTTATACCCAACATATGTCAAGTACTAAAAGCGGCGTTTGGTCACATCTGTCCCAATCCCCCCTGCAGTTTTCAAAATATCCCGAACATCTAAATTTCGAGGCCTGAGCCATATTTTGGAGCCAAATTCTGGCTCTCTGCACGTATTCGCAGTTTGAAATTGCGAATTTTTTATGCCCAACATATGCCAAGTACTGAAAGCGGCGTTTGGTCACATTTGTCCCAAACCTCCCTACAGTTTTCTAACTATTCCAAACATCCCAATATCTAGGCCTGAGTCATATTTTGGAGCCAACGTTGGCTCTCTGCACGTATTCATATTTTGATATTACGAGTTTTTATACCCAACATATGCCAAGTACTGAAAGTGGCAGTGAGTCACATTTTGCGCAAACTCCCTGCAGTTTTTAAAATATCCCAAACATCCCAATTTCGAGGCCTGAGCCATATTTTGTAGCCAAATTCTGGCTCTCTGCACGTATTCGCAGTTTGAATTACGACTTTTTATACCGAACATATGCCAAGTACTGAAAGCGGCGTTTGGTCACATTTGTCCCAAAGCTCCCTGCAGTTTTCAAAATATCCCAAACATTTCGCAATTCGAGGCCTGAGCCATATTTTGAGTTAAATTCTGGCTCTCTGCACGTATTCGCAGTTTGAAATTACGACTTTTTATACCCAACATATGCCAAGTACTAAAAGCGGCGTTTGGTTACATCTGTCCCAATCCCCCCTGCACTTTTAAAAATATCCCAAACATCTCAATTTCGAGGCCTGAGCCATATTTTGGAGCCAAATTCTGGCTCTTGCACGTATTCGCAGTTTGAAATTACGATTTTTATACCCAACATATGCCAAGTCCTGAAAGTGGCAGTGAGTCACATTTGAACAAGTCCCCTGCAGTTTTCGAAATATTCCAAATATCCATATTTCGAAGCCTGAGCCATATTTTGGAGCCAAATTCTGGCTCTCTGCACGTATTCGCAGTTTGAAATTACGACTTTTTATACCCAACATATGCCAAGTACTGAAAGCAGCAGTGAGTCACATTTTGCACAAACTCCCCTGCAGTTTTCAAAATATCCAAATATCCCAATTTCGAGGCCTTAGCCATGTTTTGGAGCAAAATGCTGGCTCTCTGCACGTATTCGCAGTTTGAAATTGCGACTTGTTTATACCCAACATATGCCAAGTACTGAAAGCGGCGTTTGGTCACATTTGACCCAATCCTCCCTGCAATTATCTATATATCGCAAACATCCCAATATCGTGGCCTGAGTCATATTTTGGAGCCAACGTCTGGCTCTCTGCACGTATTCATATTTTGATATTACGACTTTTTATACCCAACATATGCCAGGTCCTGAAAGTGGCAGTGAGTCACATTTGCACAAACTCCCCTGCAGTATTCGAAATATCCCAAATATCCCTATTTCGAGGCCTGAGCCATATTTTGGAGCCAAATTCTGGCTCTCTGCACGTATTCGCAGTTTGAAATTACGACTTTTTATACCCAATATATGCCTAGTACTGAAAGCAGCAATGAGTCACATTTTGCACAAACTCCCCTGCAGTTTTTAAAATATCCCAAATATCCCAATTTCGAGCCCTTAGCCATGTTTTGGAGCCAAATTCTGGCTCTTTGCACGTATTCGCAGTTTGAAATTGCGACTTTTTTATAACCAACATATGCCCAGTACTGAAAGGGGCGTTTGGTCACATTTGACCCAATCCTCCCTGCAATTTGCTATATATCCCAAACATCCCAATATCGTGGCCGAGTCATATTTTGGAGCCAACGTCTGGCTCTCTGCACGTATCGCAGTTTGAAATTGCGACTTTTTTATACCCAACATATGCCAAGTACTGAAAGTGGCAGTGAGTCACAATTTGCGCAAACTCCCCTGCAGTTCTCAAAATATCCCAAACATCCCAATTTCGAGGCCTGAGCCATATTTTGTAGCCAAATTCTGGCTCTCTTCACGTATTCGCAGTTTGAAATTACGACTTTTATACCCAATATCTTCCAAGTACTGAAAGCAGCAGTGAGTCACATTTTGCACAAACTCCCCTGCAGTTTTCAAAATATCCCAAATATCCCAATTTCGAGGCCTGAGCCATATTTTGGAGCCAAATTCTGGCTCTCTGCACGTATTCGCATTTTGAAATTACGACTTTTTTATACCCAACATATGCCAATGCGTTTGGTCACATTTGTCTCAATCCCCCTGCAGTTTTCAAAATATCCCAAACATCCCAATTTCGAGGCCTGAGCCATATTTTGTAGCCAAATTCTGGTTCTCTGCACGTATTCATATTTTGATATTACGACTTTTTATACCCAACATATGCCAAGTACTGAAAGTGGCAGTGAGTCACATTTTGCGCAAGCTCCCCTGCAGTTTTCAAAATATCCCAAAAATCCCAATTTCGAGGCCTGAGCCATATTTTGTAGCCAAATTCTGGCTCTCTGCACGTATTCGCAGTTTGAAATTACGACTTTTTATACCCAACATATGCCAAGTACTAAAAGCGGCGTTTGGTCACATCTGTCCCAATCCCCCTGCAGTTTTCAAAATATCCCGAACATCTCAATTTCGAGGCCTGAGCCATATTTTGGAGCCAAATTCTGGCTCTCTGCACGTATTCGCAGTTTGAAATTGCGAATTTTTTATGCCCAACATATGCCAAGTACGGAAAGCGGCGTTTGGTCACATTTGTCCCAAACCTCCCTACAGTTTTCTAACTATTCCAAACATCCCAATATCTAGGCCTGAGTCATATTTTGGAGCCAACGTCTGGCTCTCTGCACGTATTCATATTTTGATATTACGACTTTTTGTACCCAACATATGCCAAGTACTGAAAGTGGCAGTGAGTCACATTTTGCGCAAACTCCCCTGCAGTTTTTAAAATATCCCAAACATCCCAATTTCGAGGCCTGAGCCATATTTTGTAGCCAAATTCTGGCTCTCTGCACGTATTCGCAGTTTGAAATTACGACTTTTTATACCGAACATATGCCAAGTACTGAAAGCGGCGTTTGGTCACATTTGTCCCAAAGCTCCCTGCAGTTTTTAAATATCCCAAACATTTGGCAATTTCGAGGCCTGAGCCATATTTTGTAGTTAAATTCTGGCTCTCTGCACGTATTCGCAGTTTGAAATTACGACTTTTTATACCCAACATATGCCAAGTACTAAAAGCGGCGTTGGTTACATCTGTCCCAATCCCCCCTGCACTTTTAAAAATATCCCAAACATCTCAATTTCGAGGCCTGAGCCATATTTTGGAGCCAAATTCTGGCTCTCTGCACGTATTCGCAGTTTGAAATTACGACTTTTTATACCCAACATATGCCAAGTCCTGAAAGTGGCAGTGAGTCACATTTTGAACAAAGTCCCCTGCAGTTTTCGAAATATTCCAAATATCCATATTTCGAAGCCTGAGCCATGTTTGGAGCAAAATGCTGGCTCTCTGCACGTATTCGCAGTTTGAAATTGCGACTTGTTTATACCCAACATATGCCAAGTACTGAAAGCGGCGTTTGGTCACATTTGACCCAATCCTCCCTGCAATTATCTATATATCGCAAACATCCCAATATCGTGGCCTGAGTCATATTTTGGAGCCAACGTCTGGCTCTCTGCACGTATTCATATTTTGATATTACGACTTTTTATACCCAACATATGCCATGTCCTGAAAGTGGCAATGAGTCACATTTTGAACAAACTCCCCTGCAGTTTTCAAAATATCCCAAACATCCCTATTTCGAGGCCTGAGCCATATTTTGGAGCCAAATTCTGGCTCTATGCACGTATTCGCAGATTGAATTTATGATTTTTATACCCAACATATGCCAAGTCCTGAAAGTAGCAGTGAGTCACATTTTGCACAAACTCCCCTGCAGTATTCGAAATATCCCAAATATCCCTATTTCGAGGCCTGAGCCATATTTTGGAGCCAAATTCTGGCTCTCTGCACGTATTCGCAGTTTGAAATTACGACTTTTTATACCCAATATATGCCTAGTACTGAAAGCAGCAATGAGTCACATTTTGCACAAACTCCCCTGCAGTTTTTAAAATATCCCAAATATCCCAATTTCGAGCCCTTAGCCATGTTTTGGAGCCAAATTCTGGCTCTTTGCACGTATTCGCAGTTTGAAATTGCGACTTTTTTATAACCAACATATGCCCAGTACTGAAAGGGGCGTTTGGTCACATTTGACCCAATCCTCCCTGCAATTTTCTATATATCCCAAACATCCCAATATCGTGGCCCGAGTCATATTTTGGAGCCAACGTCTGGCTCTCTGCACGTATCGCAGTTTGAAATTGCGACTTTTTTATACCCAACATATGCCAAGTACTGAAAGTGGCAGTGAGTCACAATTTGCGCAAACTCCCCTGCAGTTCTCAAAATATCCCAAACATCCCAATTTCGAGGCCTGAGCCATATTTTGTAGCCAAATTCTGGCTCTCTTCACGTATTCGCAGTTTGAAATTACGACTTTTATACCCAATATCTTCCAAGTACTGAAAGCAGCAGTGAGTCACATTTGCACAAACTCCCCTGCAGTTTTCAAAATATCCCAAATATCCCAATTTCGAGGCCTGAGCCATATTTTGGAGCCAAATTCTGGCTCTCTGCACGTATTCGCATTTTGAAATTACGACTTTTTTATACCCAACATATGCCAATGCGTTTGGTCACATTTGTCTCAATCCCCCTGCAGTTTTCAAAATATCCCAAACATCCCAATTTCGAGGCCTGAGCCATATTTTGTAGCCAAATTCTGGTTCTCTGCACGTATTCATATTTTGATATTACGACTTTTTATACCCAACATATGCCAAGTACTGAAAGTGGCAGTGAGTCACATTTTGCGCAAACTCCCCTGCAGTTTTCAAAATATCCCAAAAATCCCAATTTCGAGGCCTGAGCCATATTTTGTAGCCAAATTCTGGCTCTCTGCACGTATTCGCAGTTTGAAATTACGACTTTTTATACCCAACATATGCCAAGTACTAAAAGCGGCGTTTGGTCACATCTGTCCCAATCCCCCTGCAGTTTTCAAAATATCCCGAACATCTCAATTTCGAGGCCTGAGCCATATTTTGGAGCCAAATTCTGGCTCTCTGCACGTATTCGCAGTTTGAAATTGCGAATTTTTTATGCCCAACATATGCCAAGTACGGAAAGCGGCGTTTGGTCACATTTGTCCCAAACCTCCCTACAGTTTTCTAACTATTCCAAACATCCCAATATCTAGGCCTGAGTCATATTTTGGAGCCAACGTCTGGCTCTCTGCACGTATTCATATTTTGATATTACGACTTTTTGTACCCAACATATGCCAAGTACTGAAAGTGGCAGTGAGTCACATTTTGCGCAAACTCCCCTGCAGTTTTTAAAATATCCCAAACATCCCAATTTCGAGGCCTGAGCCATATTTTGTAGCCAAATTCTGGCTCTCTGCACGTATTCGCAGTTTGAAATTACGACTTTTTATACCGAACATATGCCAAGTACTGAAAGCGGCGTTTGGTCACATTTGTCCCAAAGCTCCCTGCAGTTTTTAAAATATCCCAAACATTTCGCAATTTCGAGGCCTGAGCCATATTTTGTAGTTAAATTCTGGCTCTCTGCACGTATTCGCAGTTTGAAATTACGACTTTTTATACCCAACATATGCCAAGTACTAAAAGCGGCGTTTGGTTACATCTGTCCCAATCCCCCCTGCACTTTTAAAAATATCCCAAACATCTCAATTTCGAGGCCTGAGCCATATTTTGGAGCCAAATTCTGGCTCTCTGCACGTATTCGCAGTTTGAAATGACGACTTTTTATACCCAACATATGCCAAGTCCTGAAAGTGGCAGTGAGTCACATTTTGAACAAAGTCCCCTGCAGTTTTCGAAATATTCCAAATATCCATATTTCGAAGCCTGAGCCATATTTTGGAGCCAAATTCTGGCTCTCTGCACGTATTCGCAGTTTGAAATTACGACTTTTTATACCCAACATATGCCAAGTACTGAAAGCAGCAGTGAGTCACATTTTGCACAAACTCCCCTGCAGTTTTCAAAATATCCCAAATATCCCAATTTCGAGGCCTTAGCCATGTTTTGGAGCAAAATGCTGGCTCTCTGCACGTATTCGCAGTTTGAAATTGCGACTTGTTTATACCCAACATATGCCAAGTACTGAAAGCGGCGTTTGGTCACATTTGACCCAATCCTCCCTGCAATTATCTATATATCCCAAACATCCCAATATCGTGGCCTGAGTCATATTTTGGAGCCAACGTCTGGCTCTCTGCACGTATTCATATTTTGATATTACGACTTTTTATACCCAACATATGCCAAGTACTGAAAGTGGCAGTGAGTCACAATTTGCGCAAACTCCCCTGCAGTTTTCAAAATATCCCAAACATCCCAATTTCGAGGCCTGAGCCATATTTAGGAGCCAAATTCTGGCTCTATGCACGTATTCGCAGATTGAATTTATGATTTTTATACCCAACATATGCCAAGTCCTGAAAGTAGCAGTGAGTCACATTTTGCACAAACTCCCCTGCAGTTTTCGAAATATCCCAAATATCCCTATTTCGAGGCCTGAGCCATATTTTGGAGCCAAATTCTGGCTCTCTGCACGTATTCGCAGTTTGAAATTACGACTTTTTATACCCAATATATGCCTAGTACTGAAAGCAGCAATGAGTCACATTTTGAACAAACTCCCCTGCAGTTTTTAAAATATCCCAAATATCCCAATTTCGAGCCCTTAGCCATGTTTTGGAGCCAAATTCTGGCTCTTTGCACGTATTCGCAGTTTGAAATTGCGACTTTTTTATAACCAACATATGCCCAGTACTGAAAGGGGCGTTTGGTCACATTTGACCCAATCCTCCCTGCAATTATCTATATATCCCAAACATCCCAATATCGTGGCCCGAGTCAT
Organism: Procambarus clarkii; assembly: GCF_040958095.1. NCBI lineage: Eukaryota > Metazoa > Arthropoda > Malacostraca > Decapoda > Cambaridae > Procambarus > Procambarus clarkii. The sequence goes on from NC_091222.1 coordinate 3,465,594, forward strand.
ATTTTGGAGCCAACGTCTGGCTCTCTGCACGTATCGCAGTTTGAAATTGCGACTTTTTTATACCCAACATATGCCAAGTACTGAAAGTGGCAGTGAGTCACAATTTGCGCAAACTCCCCTGCAGTTCTCAAAATATCCCAAACATCCCAATTTCGAGGCCTGAGCCATATTTTGTAGCCAAATTCTGGCTCTCTTCACGTATTCGCAGCTTGAAATTACGACTTTTATACGCAACATCTTCCAAGTACTGAAAGCAGCAGTGAGTCACATTTTGCACAAACTCCCCTGCAGTTTTCAAAATATCCCAAATATCCCAATTTCGAGGCCTGAGCCATATTTTGGAGCCAAATTCTGGCTCTCTGCACGTATTCGCATTTTGAAATTACGACTTTTTTATACCCAACATATGCCAATGCGTTTGGTCACATTTGTCTCAATCCCCCTGCAGTTTTCAAAATATCCCAAACATCCCAATTTCGAGGCCTGAGCCATATTTTGTAGCCAAATTCTGGTTCTCTGCACGTATTCATATTTTGATATTACGACTTTTTATACCCAACATATGCCAAGTACTGAAAGTGGCAGTGAGTCACATTTTGCGCAAACTCCCCTGCAGTTTTCAAAATATCCCAAAAATCCCAATTTCGAGGCCTGAGCCATATTTTGTAGCCAAATTCTGGCTCTCTGCACGTATTCGCAGTTTGAAATTACGACATTTTATACCCAACATATGCCAAGTACTAAAAGCGGCGTTTGGTCACATCTGTCCCAATCCCCCCTGCAGTTTTCAAAATATCCCGAACATCCCAATTTCGAGGCCTGAGCCATATTTTGGAGCCAAAATCTGCCTCTCTGCACGTATTCGCAGTTTGGAATTACGACTTTTTATACCCAACTTATGACAAGTACTGAAAGTGGCATTTGGTCACATTTGTCCCAAAGCTCCCTGCAGTTTTCAAAATATCCCAAACATACTAATTTCGAGGCCTGAGCCATATTTTGGAGCCAAATTCTGTCTCTCTGCACGTATTCGCAGTTTGAAATTACGGTTTTATATACCCAACATATCCGAAGTACTGAAAGCGACGTTTGGTCATATTTGTCCCAAACCTCCCTGCAGTTTTCAAAATATCCCGAACATCCCAATTTCGAGGCCTGAGCCATATTTTGGAGCCAAATTCTGGCTCTCTGCACGTATTCGCAGTTTGAAATTACGACTTTTTATACCCAATATATGCCTAGTGCTGAAAGCAGCAGTGAGTCACATTTTGCACAAACTCCCCTGCAGTTTTTAAAATATCCCAAATATCCCAATTTCGAGGCCTTAGCCATGTTTTGGAGCAAAATGCTGGCTCTCTGCACGTATTCGCAGTTTGAAATTGCGACTTGTTTATACCCAACATATGCCAAGTACTGAAAGCGGCGTTTGGTCACTTTTGACCCAATCCTCCCTGCAATTATCTATATATCCCAAACATCCCAATATCGTGGCCTGAGTCATATTTTGGAGCCAACGTCTGGCTCTCTGCACGTATTCATATTTTGATATTACAACTTTTTATACCCAACATATGCCAAGTACTGAAAGTGGCAGTGAGTCACAATTTGCGCAAACTCCCCTGCAGTTTTCAAAATATCCCAAACATCCCAATTCGAGGCCTGAGCCATATTTAGGAGCCAAATTCTGGCTCTATGCACGTATTCGCAGATTGAATTCATGATTTTATACCCAACATATGCCAAGTCCTGAAAGTAGCAGTGAGTCACATTTTGCACAAACTCCCCTGCAGTTTTCGAAATATCCCAAATATCCCTATTTCGAGGCCTGAGCCATATTTTGGAGCCAAATTCTGGCTCTCTGCACGTATTCGCAGTTTGAAATTACGACTTTTTATACCCAATATATGCCTAGTACTGAAAGCAGCAGTGAGTCACATTTTGCACAAACTCCCCTGCAGTTTTTAAAATATCCCAAATATCCCAATTTCGAGGCCTTAGCCATGTTTTGGAGCCAAATTCTGGCTCTTTGCACGTATTCGCAATTCGAAATCGCGACTTTTTTATACCCAACATATGCCCAGTACTGAAAGCAGCGTTTGGTCACATTTGACCCAATCCTCCCTGCAATTTTCTATATATCCCAAACATCCCAATATCGTGGCCCGAGTCATATTTGGAGCCAACGTCTGGCTCTCTGCACGTATTCGCAGTTTGAAATTGCGACTTTTTTATACCCAACATATGCCAAGTACTGAAAGTGGCAGTGAGTCACAATTTGCGCAAACTCCCCTGCAGTTTTAAAAATATCCCAAACATCCCAATTTCGAGGCCTGAGCCATATTTTGTAGCCAAATTCTGGCTCTCTTCACGTATTCGCAGTTTGAAATTACGACTTTTATACCCAACATCTTCCAAGTACTGAAAGCAGCAGTGAGTCACATTTTGCACAAACTCCCCTGCAGTTTTCAAAATATCCCAAATATCCCAATTTCGAGGCCTGAGCCATATTTTGGAGCCAAATTCTGGCTCTCTGCACGTATTCGCATTTTGAAATTACGACTTTTTTATACCCAACATATGCCAATGCGTTTGGTCACATTTGTCTCAATCCCCCCTGCAGTTTTCAAAATATCCCAAACATCCCAATTTCGAGGCCTGAGCCATATTTTGTAGCCAAATTCTGGTTCTCTGCACGTATTCATATTTTGATATTACGACTTTTTATACCCAACATATGCCAAGTACTGAAAGTGGCAGTGAGTCACATTTTGCGCAAACTCCCCTGCAGTTTTCAAAATATCCCAAAAATCCCAATTTCGAGGCCTGAGCCATATTTTGTAGCCAAATTCTGGCTCTCTGCACGTATTCGCAGTTTGAAATTACGACTTTTTATACCCAACATATGCCAAGTACTAAAAGCGGCGTTTGGTCACATCTGTCCCAATCCCCCCTGCAGTTTTCAAAATATCCCAAACATCTCAATTTTAAGGCCTGAGCCATATTTTGGAGCCAAATTCTGGCTCTCTGCACGTATTCGCAGTTTGGAATTACGACTTTTTATACCCAACTTATGACAAGTACTGAAAGCGGCGTTTGGTCACATTTGTCCCAAAACTCCCTGCAATTTTCAAAATATCCCAAACATACTGATTTCGAGGCCTGAGCCATATTTTGGAGCCAAATTCTGGCTCTCTGCACGTATTCGCAGTTTGAAATTACGACTTTTTATACCCAACTTATGACAAGTACTGAAAGCGGCGTTTGGTCATATTTGTCCCAAACCTCCCTGCAGTTTTCAAAATATCCCGAACATCCCAATTTCGAGGCCTGAGCCATATTTTGGAGCCAAATTCTGGCTCTCTGCACGTATTCGCAGTTTGAAATTACGGTTTTATATACCCAACATATCCGAAGTACTGAAAGCGACGTTTGGTCATATTTGTCCCAAACCTCCCTGCAGTTTTCAAAATATCCCGAACATCCCAATTTCGAGGCCTGAGCCATATTTTGGAGCCAAATTCTGGCTCTCTGCACGTATTCGCAGTTTGAAATTACGACTTTTTATACCCAATATATGCCTAGTACTGAAAGCAGCAGTGAGTCACATTTTGCACAAACTCCCCTGCAGTTTTTAAAATATCCCAAATATCCCAATCTCGAGGCCTTAGCCATGTTTTGGAGCCAAATTCTGGCTCTTTGCACGTATTCGCAGTTTGAAATTGCGACTTTTTTATACCCAACATATGCCAAGTACTGAAAGCGACGTTTGGTCACATTTGACCCAATCCTCCCTGCAATTTTCTATATATCCCAAACATCCCAATATCGTGGCCCGAGTCATATTTTGGAGCCAACGTCTGGCTCTCTGCACGTATTCGCAGTTTGAAATTGCGACTTTTTTATACCCAACATATGCCAAGTACTGAAAGTGGCAGTGAGTCACAATTTGCGCAAACTCCCCTGCAGTTTTCAAAATATCCCAAACATCCCAATTTCGAGGCCTGAGCCATATTTTGTAGACAAATTCTGGCTCTCTTCACGTATTCGCAGTTTGAAATTACGACTTTTATACCCAACATCTTCCAAGTACTGAAAGCAGCAGTCAGTCACATTTTGCACAAACTCCCCTGCAGTTTTCAAAATATCCCAAACATCCCAATTTCAAGGCCTGAGCCATATTTTCCAGCCAAATTCTGGCTCTCTGCACGTATTCGCAGTTTGAAATTACGACTTTTTATACCCAACTTATGACAAGTACTGAAAGCGGCATTTGGTCACATTTGTCCCAAAGCTCCTTGCAGTTTTCAAAATATCCCAAACATACTAATTTCGAGGCCTGAGCCATATTTTGGAGCCAAATTCTGGCTCTATGCACGTATTCGCAGTTTGAAATTACGGTTTTATATACCCAACATATCCGAAGTACTGAAAGCGACGTTTGGTCATATTTGTCCCAAACCTCCCTGCAGTTTTCAAAATATCCCGAACATCCCAATTTCGAGGCCTGAGCCATATTTTGGAGCCAAATTCTGGCTCTCTTCACGTATTCGCAGTTTGAAATTACGACTTTTATACCCAACATCTTCCAAGTACTGAAAGCAGCAGTGAGTCACATTTTGCACAAACTCCCCTGCAGTTTTCAAAATATCCCAAATATCCCAATTTCGATGCCTGAGCTATATTTTGGAGTCAAATTCTGGCTCTCTGCACGTATTCGCATTTTGAAATTACGACTTTTTTATACCCAACATATGCCAATGCGTTTAGTCACATTTGTCTCAATCCCCCCTGCAGTTTTCAAAATATCCCAAACATCCCAATTTCGAGGCCTGAGCCATATTTTGTAGCCAAATTCTGGCTCTATGCACGAATTCGCAGATTGAATTTACGACTTTTTACCCAAGATATGCCAAGTCTTGAAAGCGGCAGTGAGTCACATTTTGCACAAACTCCCCTGCAGTTTTCGAAATATTCCAAATATCCCAATTTCGAGACCTGAGCCATATTTTGGAGCAAAATTCTGGCTCTCTGCACGTAATCGCAGTTTGAAATTACGACTTTTTATACCCAACATATGCCAAGTACTGAAAGCAGCAGTGAGCCACATTTTGCACAAACTCCTCTGCAGTTTTCAAAATATCCCAAATATCCCAATTTCGAGGCCTGATCCATATTTTGTAGCCAAATTCTGGCTCTCTGCACGTATTCGCAGTTTGAAATTACGACTTTTTATACCCAACATATGCTAAGTACTAAAAGCGGCGGTTGGTCACATCTGTCCCAATCCCCCTGCAGTTTTCAAAATATCCCAAACATCTCAATTTCGCGGCCTGAGCCATATTTTGGAGCCAAATTCTGGCTCTCTGCACGTATTCTCAGTTTGAAATTACGACTTTTTATACCCAACATATGCCAAGTCCTGAAAGTGGCAGTGAGTCACATTTTGAACAAAGTCCCCTGCAGTTTTCGAAATATTCAAAATATTCCAATTTCAAAGCCTGAGCCATATTTTGGAGCCAAATTCTGGTTCTCTGCACGTATTCGCAGTTTGAAATTACGACTTTTTATACCCAACATATGCCAAGTACTAAAAGCGGCGTTTGGTCACATCTGTCTCAATCCCCCCTGCAGTTTTCAAAATATCCCAAACATCTCAATTTTAAGGCCTGAGCCATATTTTGGAGCCAAATTCTGGCTCTCTGCACGTATTCGCAGTTTGGAATTACGACTTTTTATACCCAACTTATGACAAGTACTGAAAGCGGCGTTTGGTCACATATGTCCCAAAGCTCCCTGCAGTTTTCAAAATATCCCAAACATACTAATTTCGAGGCCTGAGCCATATTTTGGAGCCAAATTCTGGCTCTCTGCACGTATTCGCAGTTTGAAATTACGACTTTTTATACCCAACTCATGCCAAGTCCTGAAAGCAGCAGTGAGTCACATTTTGCACAAAGTCCCCTGCAGTTTTCGAAATATTCAAAATATCCCAATTTCGAAGCTGAGCCATATTTTGGAGCCAAATTCTGGCTCTCTGCACGTATTCGCAGTTTGAAATTACGACTTTTTTTTTACCCAACATATGCCAAGTACTGAAAGCAGCAGTGAGTCACATTTTGAACAAACTCCCCTGCAGTTTTCAAATATCCCAAATATCCCAATTTCGAGGCCTTAGCCATGTTTTGTAGCAAAATGCTGGCTCTCTGCACGTATTCGCAGTGTGAAATTGCGATTTTTTATACCCAACATATGCCAAGTACTGAAAGCGACGTTTGGTCACATTTGACCCAATCCTCCCTGCAATTTTCTATATATCCCAAACATCCCAATATCGTGGCCTGAGTCATATTTTGGAGCCAACGTCTGGCTCTCTGCACGTATTCATATTTTGATATTACGACTTTTTATACCCAACATATGCCAAGTACTGAAAGTGGCAGTGAGTCACAATTTGCGCAAACTCCCCAGCAGTTTTCAAAATATCCCAAACATCCCAATTTCGAGGCCTGAGCCATATTTTGTAGCCAAATTCTGGCTCTATGCACGTATTCGCAGATTGAAATTACGACTTTTTATACCCAAGATATGCCAAGTGCTGAAAGCGGCAGTGAGTCACATTTTGCACAAACTCCCCTGCAGTTTTCGAAATATTACAAATATCCCAATTTCGAAGCCTGCGCCATATTTTGGAGCAAAATTCTGGCTCTCTGCACGTATTCGCAGTTTGAAATTACGACTTTTTATACCCAACATATGCCAAGTCCTGAAAGTGGCAGTGAGTCAAATTTTGAACAAAGTCCCCTGCAGTTTTCGAAATTTTCCAAATATCCCAATTTCGAAGCCTGAGGCATATTTTGGAGCCAAATTCTGGCTCTCTGCACGTATTCGCAGTTTCAAATTACGACTTTTTATACCCAACATATGCCAAGTACTGAAAGCAGCAGTGAGTCACATTTTGCACAAACTCCCCTGCAGTTTTCAAAATATCCCAAATATCCCAATTTCGAGGCCTTAGCCATGTTTTGGAGCAAAATGCTGGCTCTCTGCACGTATTCGCAGTTTGAAATTGCGACTTGTTTATACCCAACATATGCCAAGTACTAAAAGCGGCGTTTGGTCACATCTGTCCCAATCCCCCTGCAGTTTTCAAAATATCCCAAACATCTCAATTTCAAGGCCTGAGCCATATTTTGGAGCCAAATTCTGGCTCTCTTCACGTATTCGCAGTTTGAAATTACGGTTTTATATACCCAACATATGCCAAGAACTGAAAGCGACGTTTGGTCATATTTGTCCCAAACTTCCCTGCAGTTTTCAAAATATCCCGAACATCCCAATTTCGAAGCCTGAGCCATATTTAGGAGCCAAATTCTGGCTCTATGCACGTATTCGCAGATTGAATATATGATTTTTATACCCAACATATGCCAAGTCCTGAAGTGGCAGTGAGCCACATTTTGGACAAACTCCGCTGCAGTTTTCGAAATATCCCAAATATCCCTATTTCGAGGCCTGAGCCATATTTTGGAGCCAAATTCTGGCTCTCTGCACGTATTCGCATTTTGAAATTACGACTTTTTTATACCCAACATATGCCAATGCGTTTGGTCACATTTGTCTCAATCCCCCCTGCAGTTTTCAAAATATCCCAAACATCCCAATTTCGAGGCCGGAGCCATATTTTGTAGCCAAATTCTGGCTCTCTGCACGTATTCGCAGTTTGAAATTACGACTTTTTATACCCAACATATGCCAAGTACTAAAAGCGGCGTTTGGTCACATCTGTCCCAATCCCCCCTGCAGTTTTCAAAATATCCCGAACATCTCAATTTCGAGGCCTGAGCCATATTTTGGAGCCAAATTCTGGCTCTCTGCACGTATTCGCAGTTTGAAATTGCGAATTTTTTATGCCCAACATATGCCAAGTACTGAAAGCGGCGTTTGGTCACATTTGTCCCAAACCTCCCTACAGTTTTCTAACTATTCCAAACATCCCAATATCTAGGCCTGAGTCATATTTTGGAGCCAACGTCTGGCTCTCTGCACGTATTCATATTTTGATATTACGACTTTTTATACCCAGCATATGCCAAGTCCTGAAAGCGGCAGTGAGTCAAATTTGCACAAACTCCCCTGCAGTTTTCAAAATATCCCAAATATCCCAATTTCGAGGCCTGAGCCATGTTTTGGACCAAATGCTGGCTCTCTGCACGTATTCGCAGTTTGAAATTGCGACTTGTTTATACCCAACATATGCCAAGTACTGACAGCGGCGTTTGGTTACATTTGTCCCAAACCTCCCTGCAGTTTTCAAAATATCCCAAACATCCCAATATCGAGGGCTGAGCCATATTTTGGAGCCAACGTCTGGCTCTCTGCACGTATTCATATTTTGATATTACGACTTTTTATACCCAACATATGCCAAGTTCTGAAAGTGGCAGTGAGTCACATTTTGCGCAAACTCCCCTGTAGTTTTCAAAATATCCCAAACATCCCAATTTTGAGGCCTTAACCATATTTTGGAGGCAAATTTTGGCTCTATGCACGTATTCGCGGTTGAAATTACGACATTTTATAACCAACATATGCCAAGTCCTGAAAGCGGCAGTGAGTCCCATTTCGCACAAACTCCCCTGCAGTTTTCGAAATATCCCAAATGTCCCCATTTTGAGGCCTGAGCTATATTTTGGAGCCAAATTCTGGCTCTCTGCACGTATTCGCAGTTTGAAATTACGACTTTTTTATACCCAACATATGCCAAGTACTGAAAGTGGCGTTTGGTGACATTTGTCGCAAACCCCCCTGCAGTTTTCAAAATATCCCAAACAACCCAATTTCGAGACCTGAGCTATATTTTGGAGCCAAATTCTGGCTCTCTGCACGTATTCGCAGTTTGAAATTACGACTTTTTTATACCCAACATATGCCAAGTACTGAAAGTGGCGTTTGGTGACATTTGTCCCAAACCCCCCCCCCCTGTAGTTTTCAAAATATCCCAAACATCCCAATTTCGAGGCCTGAGCCATATTTTGGAGCCAAATTCTGGCTCTATGCACGTGTTTGCTGTATGAAATTACGACATTTTATACCCAACATATGCCAAGTCCTGAAAGCGGCAGTTAGTCACATTTCGCACAAACTCCCCTGCAGTTTTCGAAATATCCCAAATATCCCAATTTCGAGGCCTGAGGCATATTTTGGAGCTAAATTCTGGCTCTCAGCACGTATTCGCAGTTTGAAATTTCGACTTTTTAAACCCAACATATGCCAAGTCCTGAGAGCGGCATTGAGTCACATTTGGCACAAACTCCCCTGCAGTTTTCAAAAATATCCCAAATATCCCAATTTCGAGGACTGAGCCATAATTTGGATCCAAATTCTGGGTCTCTGCACGTATTCGCAGTTTGAAATTGCGAATTTTATACTCAACATATGCCAAGTACTGAATGCGGCGTTTGGTCACATTTGTCCCAATCTCCCCTGCAGTTTCAAAATATCCTAAACATCTCAATTTCGAGGCCTGAGCCATTTTTTGGAGCCAAATTCTGGCTCTCAGCACGTATTCGCAGTTTGAAATTACGAATTTTTATACCCAACAAATGCCAAGTACTGTAAGCGGTGTTTGGTCACATTTGTCCCAAACCTCCCTGCAGTTTTCAAAATACCCCAAACATGCTAATTTCGAGGCCTGAGACATAGTTTGGAGCCAAATTCTGGCTCTATGCACGTATTCGCAGATTGAAATTACTACTTTATATACCCAACATATGCCAAGTACTGAAAGCGGTGTTTGGTCACATTTGTCCGAAACCTCCCTGCAGTTTTCAAAATAATACAAACATCCTAATTTCGAGGCCTGAGCCATATTTTGGAGCCAAATTCTGGCTCTATGCACGTATTCGCTGATTGAAATTACGAATTTTATACCCAACATATGCTAAGTCCTGAAAGCGGCAGTGAGTCACATTTTGCGCAAACTCCCATGCAGTTTTCGAAATATCCCAAATATCCCAATTTCGACGCCTTAGCCATGTTTTGGAGCAAAATGCTGGCTCTCTGCACGTATTCGCAGTTTGAAATTGCGACTTGTTTATACCCAACATATGCCAAGTACTGACAGCGGCGTTTGGTTACATTTGTCCCAAACCTCCCTGCAGTTTTCAAAATATCAAAAAACATCCCAATATCGAGGGCTGAGCCATATTTTGGAGCCAACGTCTGGCTCTCTGCACGTATTCATATTTTGATGTTACGACTTTTTATACCCAACATATGCCAAGTTCTGAAAGTGCCAGAGAGTCACATTTTTCGCAAACTCCCCTGTAGTTTTCAAAATATCCCAAACATCCCAATTTCGAGGCCTTAGCCATATTTTGGAGGCAAATTTTAACTCTATTCACGTATTCGCGGTTTGAAATTACGACATTTTATAACCAACATATGCCAAGTCCTGAAAGCCGCAGTGAGTCACATTTCGCACAAACTCCCCTGCAGTTTTCGAAATATCCCAAATGTCCCAATTTTGAGGCCTGAGCTATATTTTGGAGCCAAATTCTGGCTCTCTGCACGTATTCACAGTTTGAAATTACGACTTTTTTATACCCAACATATGCCAAGTACTGAAAGTGGCGTTTGGTGACATTTGTCGCAAACCACCCTGCAGTTTTCATAATATCCCAAACAACCAAATTTCGAGACCTGAGCCATATTTTGGAGCCAAATTCTGGCTCTCTGCACGTATTCACAGTTTGAAATTACGACTTTTTTATACCCAACATATGCCAAGTACTGAAAGCGGCGTTTGGTGACATTTGTCCCAAACCCCCCCTGCAGTTTTCAAAATATCCCATACATCCCAATTTCGAGGCCTGAGCCATATTTTGGAGCCAAATTCTGGCTCTATGCACGTGTTCGCTGTTTGAAATTACGACATTTTATACCCAACATATGCCAAGTCCTGAAAGCGGCATTTAGTCACATTTGGCACAAACTCCCCTGCAGTTTTCGAAATATCCCAAATATCCCAATTTCGAGGCCTGAGGCATATTTTGGAGCTAAATTCTGGCTCTCTGCACGTATTTGCAGTTTAAAATTACGACTTTTTATACCCAACATATGCCAAGTCCTGAGAGCGGCATTGAGTCACATTTGGCACAAACTCCCCTGCAGTTTTCAAAAATATCCCAAATATCCCAATTTCGAGGACTGAGCCATAATTTGGATCTAAATTCTGGGTCTCTGCACGTATTCGCAGTTTGAAATTGCTAATTTTAAACTCAACATATGCCAAGTACTGAAAGCGGCGTTTGGTCACATTTGTCCCAATCTCCCCTGCAGTTTTCAAAATATCCTAAACATCTCATTTTCGAGGCCTGAGCCATATTTTGGAGCCAAATTCTGGCTCTCAGCAGGTATTCGCAGTTTGAAATTACGACTTTTTATACCCAACAAATGCCAAGTACTGTAAGCGGCGTTTGGTCACGTTTGTCCCAAACCTCCCTGCAGTTTTCAAAATATCCCAAACATGCTAATTTCGAGGCCTGAGCCATAGTTTGGAGCCAAATTCTGGCTCTATGCACGTATTCGCAGATTGAAATTACGACTTTTTTATACCCAACATATGCCAATGCGTTTGGTCACATTTGTCTCAATCCCCCCTGCAGTTTTCAAATATCCCAAACATCCCAATTTCGAGGCCTGAGCCATATTTTGTAGCCAAATTCTGGCTCTCTGCACGTATTCGCAGTTTGAAATTGCGACTTGTTTATACCCAACATATGCCAAGTACTGAAAACAGCAGTGCGTCACATTTTGCACAAACTCCCCTGCAGTTTTCAAAATATCCCAAACATCCCAATTTCGAGGCCTGAGCCATATTTTGGAGCCAAATTCTGGCTCTATGCACGTATTCGCAGATTGAAATTACGACTTTTTATACCCAAGATATGCCAAGTGCTGAAAGCGGCAGTGAGTCACATTTTGCACAAACTCCCCTGCAGTTTTCGAAATATTCCAAATATCCCAATTTCGAAGCCTGCGCCATATTTTGGAGCAAAATTCTGGCTCTCTGCACGTATTCGCAGTTTGAAATTACGACTTTTTATACCCAACATATGCCAAGTCCTGAAAGTGGCAGTGAGTCAAATTTCGAACAAAGTCCCCTGCAGTTTTCGAAATATTCCAAATATCCCAATTTCGAAGCCTGAGGCATATTTTGGAGCCAAATTCTGGCTCTCTGCACGTATTCGCAGTTTCAAATTACGACTTTTTATAACCAACATATGCCAAGAACTGAAAGAAGCAGTGAGTCACATTTTGCACAAACTCCCCTGCAGTTTTCAAAATATCCCAAATATCCCAATTTCGAGGCCTTAGCCATGTTTTGGAGCAAAATGCTGGCTCTCTGCACGTATTCGCAGTTTGAAATTGCGACTTGTTTATACCCAACATATGCCAAGTACTAAAAGCGGCGTTTGGTCACATCTGTCCCAATCCCCCCTGCAGTTTTCAAAATATCCCAAACATCTCAATTTCAAGGCCTGAGCCATATTTTGGAGCCAAATTCTGGCTCTCTTCACGTATTCGCAGTTTGAAATTACGGTTTTATATACCCAACATATGCCAAGAACTGAAAGCGACGTTTGGTCATATTTGTCCCAAACTTCCCTGCAGTTTTCAAAATATCCCGAACATCCCAATTTCGAGGCCTGAGCCATATTTAGGAGCCAAATTCTGGCTCTATGCACGTATTCGCAGATTGACTATGATTTTTATACCCAACATATGCCAAGTCCTGAAAGTGGCAGTGAGCCACATTTTGCACAAACTCCGCTGCAGTTTTCGAAATATCCCAAATATCCCTATTTCGAGGCCTGAGCCATATTTTGGAGCCAAATTCTGGCTCTCTGCACGTATTCGCGTTTTGAAATTGCGACTTTTTTATACCCAACATATGCCAATGCGTTTGGTCACATTTGTCTCAATACCCCCTGCAGTTTTCAAAACATCCCAAACATCCCAATTTCGAGGCCGGAGCCATATTTTGTAGCCAAATTCTGGCTCTCTGCACGTATTCGCAGTTTGAAATTACGAATTTTTATACCCAACATATGCCAAGTACTAAAAGCGGCGTTTGGTCACATCTGTCCCAATCCCCCCTGCAGTTTTCAAAATATCCCGAACATCTCAATTTCGAGGCCTGAGCCATATTTTGGAGCCAAATTCTGGCTCTCTGCACGTATTCGCAGTTTGAAATTGCGAATTTTTTATGCCCAACATATGCCAAGTACTGAAAGCGGCGTTTGGTCACATTTGTCCCAAACCTCCCTACAGTTTTCTAACTATTCCAAACATCCCAATATCTAGGCCTGAGTCATATTTTGGAGCCAACGTCTGGCTCTCTGCACGTATTCATATTTTGATATTACGACTTTTTATACCCAACAAATGCCAAGTACTGAAAGTGGCAGTGAGTCACATTTTGCGCAAACTCCCCTGCAGTTTTTAAAATATCTCAAACATCCCAATTTCGAGGCCTGAGCCATATTTTGTAGCCAAATTCTGGCTCTATGCACGTATTCGCAGATTGAAATTACGACTTTTTATACCCAAGATATGCCAAGTGCTGAAAGCGGCAGTGAGTCACATTTTGCACAAACTCCCCTGCAGTTTTCGAAATATTCCAAATATCCCAATTTCGAAGCCTGCGCCATATTTTGGAGCAAAATTCTGGCTCTCTGCACGTATTCGCAGTTTGAAATTACGACTTTTTATACCCAACATATGCCAAGTCCTGAAAGTGGCAGTGAGTCAAATTTTGAACAAAGTCCCCTGCAGTTTTCGAAATATTCCAAATATCCCAATTTCGAAGCCTGAGGCATATTTTGGAGCCAAATTCTGGCTCTCTGCACGTATTCGCAGTTTCAAATTACGACTTTTTATACCCAACATTTGCCAAGAACTGAAAGCAGCAGTGAGTCACATTTTGCACAAACTCCCCTGCAGTTTTCAAAATATCCCAAATATCCCAATTTCGAGGCCTTAGCCATGTTTTGGAGCAAAATGCTGGCTCTCTGCACGTATTCGCAGTTTGAAATTGCGACTTGTTTATACCCAACATATGCCAAGTACTAAAAGCGGCGTTTGGTCACATCTGTCCCAATCCCCCCCTGCAGTTTTCAAAATATCCCAAACATCTCAATTTCAAGGCCTGAGCCATATTTTGGAGCCAAATTCTGGCTCTCTTCACGTATTCGCAGTTTGAAATTACGGTTTTATATACCCAACATATGCCAAGAACTGAAAGCGACGTTTGGTCATATTTGTCCCAAACTTCCCTGCAGTTTTCAAAATATCCCGAACATCCCAATTTCGAGGCCTGAGCCATATTTAGGAGCCAAATTCTGGCTCTATGCACGTATTCGCAGATTGACTATATGATTTTTATACCCAACATATGCCAAGTCCTGAAAGTGGCAGTGAGCCACATTTTGCACAAACTCCGCTGCAGTTTTCGAAATATCCCAAATATCCCTATTTCGAGGCCTGAGCCATATTTTGGAGCCAAATTCTGGCTCTCTGAACGTATTCGCATTTTGAAATTACGACTTTTTTATACCCAACATATGCCAATGCGTTTGGTCACATTTGTCTCAATCCCCCCTGCAGTTTTCAAAACATCCCAAACATCCCAATTTCGAGGCCGGAGCCATATTTTGTAGCCAAATTCTGGCTCTCTGCACGTATTCGCAGTTTGAAATTACGACTTTTTATACCCAACATATGCCAAGTACTAAAAGCGGCGTTTGGTCACATCTGTCCCAATCCCCCCTGCAGTTTTCAAAATATCCCGAACATCTCAATTTCGAGGCCTGAGCCATATTTTGGAGCCAAATTCTGGCTCTCTGCACGTATTCGCAGTTTGAAATTGCGAATTTTTTATGCCCAACATATGCCAAGTACTGAAAGCGGCGCTTGGTCACATTTGTCCCAAACCTCCCTACAGTTTTCTAACTATTCCAAACATCCCAATATCTAGGCCTGAGTCATATTTTGGAGCCAACGTCTGGCTCTCTGCACGTATTCATATTTTGATATTACGACTTTTTATACCCAACATATGCCAAGTACTGAAAGTGGCAGTGAGTCACATTTTGAGCAAACTCCCCTGCAGTTTTTAAAATCCCAAACATCCCAATTTCGAGGCCTGAGCCATATTTTGGAGCAAAATTCTGGCTCTCTGCACGTATTCGCAGTTTGAAATTACGACTTTTTATACCCAACATATGCCAAGTCCTGAAAGTGGCAGTGAGTCAAATTTTGAACAAAGTCCCCTGCAGTTTTCGAAATATTCCAAATATCCCAATTTCGAAGCCTGAGGCATATTTTGGAGCCAAATTCTGGCTCTCTGCACGTATTCGCAGTTTCAAATTACGACTTTTTATACCCAACATATGCCAAATACTGAAAGCAGCAGTGAGTCACATTTTGCACAAACTCCCCTGCAGTTTTCAAAATATCCCAAATATCCCAATTTCGAGGCCTTAGCCATGTTTTGGAGCAAAATGCTGGCTCTCTTCACGTATTCGCAGTTTGAAATTGCGACTTGTTTATACCCAACATATGTCAAGTACTAAAAGCGGCGTTTGGTCACATCTGTCCCAATCCCCCCTGCAGTTTTCAAAATATCCCAAACATCTCAATTTCAAGGCCTGAGCCATATTTTGGAGCCAAATTCTGGCTCTCTTCACGTATTCGCAGTTTGAAATTACGGTTTTATATACCCAACATATGCCAAGAACTGAAAGCGACGTTTGGTCATATTTGTCCCAAACTTCCCTGCAGTTTTCAAAATATCCCGAACATCCCAATTTCGAGGCCTGAGCCATATTTAGGAGCCAAATTCTGGCTCTATGCACGTATTCGCAGATTGACTATATGATTTTTATACCCAACATATGCCAAGTCCTGAAAGTGGCAGTGAGCCACATTTTGCACAAACTCCGCTGCAGCTTTCGAAATATCCCAAATATCCCTATTTCGAGGCCTGAGCCATATTTTGGAGCCAAATTCTGGCTCTCTGCACGTATTCGCAGTTTGAAATTACGACTTTTTATACCCAACATATGCCAAGTACTAAAAGCGGCGTTTGGTCACATCTGTCCCAATCCCCCCTGCAGTTTTCAAAATATCCCGAACATCTCAATTTCGAGGCCTGAGCCATATTTTGGAGCCAAATTCTGGCTCTCTGCACGTATTCGCAGTTTGAAATTGCGAATTTTTTATGCCCAACATATGCCAAGTACTGAAAGCGGCGTTTGGTCACATTTGTCCCAAACCTCCCAACAGTTTTCTAACTATTCCAAACATCCCAATATCTAGGCCTGAGTCATATTTTGGAGCCAACGTCTGGCTCTCTGCACGTATTCATATTTTGATATTACGACTTTTTATACTCAACATATGCCAAGTACTGAAAGTGGCAGTGAGTCACATTTTGCGCAAACTCCCCTGCAGTTTTTAAAATATCCCAAACATCCCAATTTCGAGGCCTGAGCCATATTTTGTAGCCAAATTCTGGCTCTCTGCACGTATTCGCAGTTTGAAATTACGACTTTTTATACCGAACATATGCCAAGTTCTGATGGCGGCGTTTGGTCACATTCGTCCCAAAGCTCCCTGCAGTTTTCAAAATATCCCAAACATTTCGCAATTTCGAGGCCTGAGCCATATTTTGTAGTTAAATTCTGGCTCTCTGCACGTATTCGCAGTTTGAAATTACGACTTTTTATACCCAACATATGCCAAGTACTAAAAGCGGCGTTTGGTTACATCTGTCCCAATCCCCCTGCACTTTTAAAAATATCCCAAACATCTCAATTTCGAGGCCTGAGCCATATTTTGGAGCCAAATTCTGGCTCTCTGCACGTATTCGCAGTTTGAAATTACGACTTTTTATACCCAACATATGCCAAGTCCTGAAAGTGGCAGTGAGTCACATTTTGAACAAAGTCCCCTGCAGTTTTCGAAATATTCCAAATATCCATATTTCGAAGCCTGAGCCATATTTTGGAGCCAAATTCTGGCTCTCTGCACGTATTCGCAGTTTGAAATTATGACTTTTTATACCCAACATATGCCAAGTACTGAAAGCAGCAGTGAGTCACATTTTGCACAAACTCCCCTGCAGTTTTCAAAATATCCCAAATATCCCAATTTCGAGGCCTTAGCCATGTTTTGGAGCAAAATGCTGGCTCTCTGCACGTATTCGCAGTTTGAAATTGCGACTTGTTTATACCCAACATATGCCAAGTACTGAAAGCGGCGTTTGGTCACATTTGACCCAATCCTCCCTGCAATTATCTATATATCCCAAACATCCCAATATCGTGGCCGGAGTCATATTTTGGAGCCAACGTCTGGCTCTCTGCACGTATTCATATTTTGATATTACGACTTTTTATACCCAACATATGCCAAGTACTGAAAGTGGCAGTGAGTCACAATTTGCGCAAACTCCCCTGCAGTTTTCAAAATATCCCAAACATCCCAATTTCGAGGCCTGAGCCATATTTAGGAGCCAAATTCTGGCTCTATGCACGTATTCGCAGATTGAATTTATGATTTTTATACCCAACATATGCCAAGTCCTGAAAGTAGCAGTGAGTCACATTTTGCACAAACTCCCCTGCAGTTTTCGAAATATCCCAAATATCCCTATTTCGAGGCCTGAGCCATATTTTGGAGCCAAATTCTGGCTCTCTGCACGTATTCGCAGTTTGAAATTACGACTTTTTATACCCAATATATGCCTAGTACTGAAAGCAGCAATGAGTCACATTTTGCCCAAACTCCCCTGCAGTTTTTAAAATATCCCAAATATCCCAATTTCGAGCCCTTAGCCATGTTTTGGAGCCAAATTCTGGCTCTTTGCACGTATTCGCAGTTTGAAATTGCGACTTTTTTTATAACCAGCATATGCCCAGTACTGAAAGGGGCGTTTGGTCACATTTGACCCAATCCTCCCTGCAATTTTCTATATATCCCAAACATCCCAATATCGTGGCCCGAGTCATATTTTGGAACCAACGTCTGGCTCTCTGCACGTATCGCAGTTTGAAATTGCGACTTTTTTATACCCAACATATGCCAAGTACTGAAAGTGGCAGTGAGTCACAATTTGCGCAAACTCCCCTGCAGTTCTCAAAATATCCCAAACATCCCAATTTCGAGGCCTGAGCCATATTTTGTAGCCAAATTCTGGCTCTCTTCACGTATTCGCAGTTTGAAATTTCGACTTTTATACCCAACATCTTCCAAGTACTGAAAGCAGCAGTGAGTCACATTTTGCACAAACTCCCCTGCAGTTTTCAAAATATCCCAAATATCCCAATTTCGAGGCCTGAGCCATATTTTGGAGCCAAATTCTGGCTCTCTGCACGTATTCGCATTTTGAAATTACGACTTTTTTATACCCAACATATGCCAATGCGTTTGGTCACATTTGTCTCAATCCCCCTGCAGTTTTCAAAATATCCCAAACATCCCAATTTTGAGGCCTGAGCCATATTTTGTAGCCAAATTCTTGTTCTCTGCACGTATTCATATTTTGATATTACGACTTTTTATACCCAACATATGCCAAGTACTGAAAGTGGCAGTGAGTCACATTTTGCGCAAACTCCCCTGCAGTTTTCAAAATATCCCAAAAATCCCAATTTCGAGGCCTGAGCCATATTTTGTAGCCAAATTCTAGCTCTCTGCACGTATTCGCAGTTTGAAATTACGACTTTTTATACCCAACATATGCCAAGTACTAAAAGCGGCGTTTGGTCACATCTGTCCCAAAGCTCCCTGCAGTTTTCAAAATATCCCAAACATCTCAATTTTAAGGCCTGAGCCATATTTTGGAGCCAAATTCTGGCTCTCTGCACGTATTCGCAGTTTGGAATTACGACTTTTTATACCCAACTTATGACAAGTACTGAAAGTGGCGTTTGGTCACATTTGTCCCAAAGCTCCCTGCAGTTTTCAAAATATCCCAAACATACTAATTTCGAGGCCTGAGCCATATTTTGGAGCCAAATTCTGTCTCTCTGCACGTATTCGCAGTTTGAAATTACGGTTTTATATACCCAACATATCCGAAGTACTGAAAGCGACGTTTGGTCATATTTGTCCCAAACCTCCCTGCAGTTTTCAAAATATCCCGAAGATCCCAATTTCGAGGCCTGAGCCATATTTTGGAGCCAAATTCTGGCTCTCTGCACATATTCGCAGTTTGAAATTACGACTTTTTATACCCAATATATGCCTAGTACTGAAAGCAGCAGTGAGTCACATTTTGCACAAACTCCCTGCAGTTTTTAAAATATCCCAAATATCCCAATTTCGAGGCCTTAGCCATGTTTTGGAGCAAAATGCTGGCTCTCTGCACGTATTCGCAGTTTGAAATTGCGACTTGTTTATACCCAACATATGCCAAGTACTGAAAGCGGCGTTTGGTCACATTTGACCCAATCCTCCCTGCAATTATCTATATATCCCAAACATCCCAATATCGTGGCCTGAGTCATATTTTGGAGCCAACGTCTGGCTCTCTGCACGTATTCATATTTTGATATTACGACTTTTTATACCCAACATATGCCAAGTACTGAAAGTGGCAGTGAGTCACAATTTGCGCAAACTCCCCTGCAGTTTTCAAAATATCCCAAACATCCCAATTTCGAGGTCTGAGCCATATTTAGGAGCCAAATTCTGGCTCTATGCACGTATTCGCAGATTGAATTCATGATTTTTATACCCAACATATGCCAAGTCCTGAGAGTAGCAGTGAGTCACAATTTGCGCAAACTCCCCTGCAGTTTTCAAAATATCCCGAACATCCCAATTTCGAGGCCTGAGCCATATTTTGGAGCCAAATTCTGGCTCTCTTCACGTATTCGCAGTTTGAAATTACGACTTTTATACCCAACATCTTCCAAGTACTGAAAGCAGCAGTGAGTCACATTTTGCACAAACTCCCCTGCAGTTTTCAAAATATCCCAAATATCCCAATTTCGATGCCTGAGCTATATTTTGGAGTCAAATTCTGGCTCTCTGCACGTATTCGCATTTTGAAATTACGACTTTTTTATACCCAACATATGCCAATGCGTTTAGTCACATTTGTCTCAATCCCCCTGCAGTTTTCAAAATATCCCAAACATCCCAATTTCGAGGCCTGAGCCATATTTTGTAGCCAAATTCTGGCTCTATGCACAAATTCGCAGATTGAATTTACGACTTTTTATACCCAAGATATGCCAAGTCTTGAAAGCGGCAGTGAGTCACATTTTGCACAAACTCCCCTGCAGTTTTCGAAATATTCCAAATATCCCAATTTCGAGGCCTGAGCCATATTTTGGAGCAAAATTCTGGCTCTCTGCACGTAATCGCAGTTTGAAATTACGACTTTTTATACCCAACATATGCCAAGTACTGAAAGCAGCAGCGAGTCACATTTTGCACAAACTCCTCTGCAGTTTTCAAAATATCCCAAATATCCCAATTTCGAGGCCTGATCCATATTTTGTAGCCAAATTCTGGCTCTCTGCACGTATTCGCAGTTTGAAATTACGACTTTTTATACCCAACATATGCTAAGTACTAAAAGCGGCGGTTGGTCACATCTGTCCCAATCCCCCTGCAGTTTTCAAAATATCCCAAACATCTCAATTTCGCGGCCTGAGCCATATTTTGGAGCCAAATTCTGGCTCTCTGCACGTATTCTCAGTTTGAAATTACGACTTTTTATACCCAACATATGCCAAGTCCTGAAAGTGGCAGTGAGTCACATTTTGAACAAAGTCCCCTGCAGTTTTCGAAATATTCAAAATATTCCAATTTCGAAGCCTGAGCCATATTTTGGAGCCAAATTCTGGCTCTCTGCACGTATTCGCAGTTTGAAATTACGACTTTTTTACCCAACATATGCCAAGTACTGAAAGCAGCAGTGAGTCACATTTTGCACAAACTCCCCTGCAGTTTTCAAAATATCCCAAATATCCCAATTTCGAGGCCTTAGCCATGTTTTGGAGCAAAATGCTGGCTCTCTGCACGTATTCGCAGTTTGAAATTGCGACTTGTTTATACCCAACATATGCCAAGTACTAAAAGCGGCGTTTGGTCACATCTGTCCCAATCCCCCCTGCAGTTTTCAAAATATCCCAAACATCTCAATTTCAAGGCCTGAGCCATATTTTGGAGCCAAATTCTTGCTCTCTGCACGTATTCGTAGTTTGAAATTACGACTTTTTATACCCAACTTATGCCAAGTACTGAAAGCGGCGTTTGGTCACATTTGTCCCAAAGCTCCCTGCAGTTTTCAAAATATCCCAAACATGCTAATTTCGAGGCCTGAGCCATATTTTGGAGCCAACGTCTGGCTCTCTGCACGTATTCATATTTTGATATTACGACTTTTTATACCCAACATATGCCAAGTACTGAAAGTGGCAGTGAGTCACAATTTGCGCAAACTCCCCTGCAGTTTTCAAAATATCCCAAACATCCCAATTTCGAGGCCTGAGCCATATTTTGGAGCCAACGTCTGGCTCTCTGCACGTATTCGCAGTTTGAAATTGCGACTTTTTTATACCCAACATATGCCAAGTACTGAAAGTGGCAGTGAGTCACAATTTGCGCAAACTCCCCTGCAGTTTTCAAAATATCCCAAACATCCCAATTTCGAGGCCTGAGCCATATTTTGGAGCCAAATTCTGGCTCTCTGCACGTATTCGCATTTTGAAATTACGACTTTTTTATACCCAACATATGCCAATGCGTTTGGTCACATTTGTTTCAATCCCGCCTGCAGTTTTCAAAATATCCCAAACATCCCAATTTCGAGGCCTGAGCCATATTTTGTAGCCAAATTCTGGTTCTCTGCACGTATTCATATTTTGATATTACGACTTTTTATACCAACATATGCCAAGTACTGAAAGTGGCAGTGAGTCACATTTTGCGCAAACTCCCCTGCAGTTTTCAAAATATCCCAAAAATCCCAATTTCGAGGCCTGAGCCATATTTTGTAGCCAAATTCTGGCTCTCTGCACGTATTCGCAGTTTGAAATTACGACTTTTTATACCCAACATATGCCAAGTACTAAAAGCGGCGTTTGGTCACATCTGTCCCAATCCCCCCTGCAGTTTTCAAAATATCCCAAACATCTCAATTTTAAGGCCTGAGCCATATTTTGGAGCCAAATTCTGGCTCTCTGCACGTATTCGCAGTTTGGAATTACGACTTTTTATACCCAACTTATGACAAGTACTGAAAGCGGCGTTTGGTCACATTTGTCCCAAAGCTCCCTGCAGTTTTCAAAATATCCCAAACATACTAATTTCGAGGCCTGAGCCATATTTTGGAGCCAAATTCTGGCTCTCTGCACGTATTCGCAGTTTGAAATTACGACTTTTTATACCCAACTTATGACAAGTACTGAAAGCGGCGTTTGGTCACATTTGTCCCAAAGCTCCCTGCAGTTTTCAAAATATCCCAAACATACTAATTTCGAGGCCTGAGCCATATTTTGGAGCCAAATTCTGGCTCTCTGCACATATTCGCAGTTTGAAATTACGGTTTTATATACCCAACATATCCGAAGTACTGAAAGCGACGTTTGGTCATATTTGTCCCAAACCTCCCTGCAGTTTTCAAAATATCCCAAACATACTAATTTCGAGGCCTGAGCCATATTTTGGAGCCAAATTCTGGCTCTCTGCACGTATTCGCAGTTTGAAATTACGACTTTTTATACCCAATATATGCCTAGTACTGAAAGCAGCAGTGAGTCACATTTTGCACAAACTCCCCTGCAGTTTTTAAAATATCCCAAATATCCCTATTTCGAGGCCTTAGCCATGTTTTGGAGCCAAATTCTGGCTCTTTGCACGTATTCGCAGTTTGAAATTGCGACTTTTTTATACCCAACATATGCCAAGTACTGAAAGCGGCGTTTGGTCACATTTCACCCAATCCTCCCTGCAATTTTCTATATATCCCAAACATCCCAATATCGTGGCCCGAGTCATATTTTGGAGCCAACGTCTGGCTCTCTGCACGTATTCGCAATTTGAAATTGCGACTTTTTTATACCCAACATATGCCAAGTACTGAAAGTGGCAGTGAGTCACAATTTGCGCAAACTCCCCTGCAGTTTTCAAAATATCCCAAACATCCCAATTTCGAGGCCTGAGCCATATTTTGTAGCCAAATTCTGGCTCTCTTCACATATTCGCAGTTTGAAATTACGAATTTTATACCCAACATCTTCCAAGTACTGAAAGCAGCAGTGAGTCACATTTTGCACAAACTCCCCTGCAGTTTTCAAAATATCCCAAATATCCCAATTTCGAGGCCTGAGCCATATTTTGGAGCCAAATTCTGGCTCTCTGCACGTATTCGCATTTTGAAATTACGACTTTTTTATACCCAACATATGCCAATGCGTTTGGTCACATTTGTCTCAATCCCCCCTGCAGTTTTCAAAATATCCCAAACATCCCAATTTCGAGGCCTGAGCCATATTTTGTAGCCAAATTCTGGTTCTCTGCACGTATTCATATTTTGATATTACGACTTTTTATACCCAACATATGCCAAGTACTGAAAGTGGCAGTGAGTCACATTTTGCGCAAACTCCCCTGCAGTTTTCAAAATATCCCAAAAATCCCAATTTCGAGGCCTGAGCCATATTTTGTAGCCAAATTCTGGCTCTCTACACGTATTCGCTTTCGTCAGTCATTTGGAAGAGACTAACATTATATGACGTTAGTTTAGGTAAGGGAAGACTTTCATTGAGCTGACAAGACGAGAGTAGGGAGGAGCAGGCAGGAAGGTTACTCAGTAGACAAAATATTGAAGTTCTTGCGAGGCAGGATCAGATATAACATTTGGGGTTTACGGCTCATGCTCGGTGATGATATGGAAAATTTGTTTACTGAGAATTATATAAAATATATATAAATGTAATAATTTCCCCTGTATTTTAATGTAAATTTATTCTCCAATTTTTGTAACTCGTTTATAGGTAAATAAGTATAACATTCAGTTTTTTTTAAAGATCTTGTTCTGTACTACTGAAACA
The DNA here is from genome assembly GCF_040958095.1 of Procambarus clarkii. Classification (NCBI taxonomy): domain Eukaryota; kingdom Metazoa; phylum Arthropoda; class Malacostraca; order Decapoda; family Cambaridae; genus Procambarus; species Procambarus clarkii. The sequence goes on from NC_091222.1 coordinate 3,489,731, forward strand.
CTTGTTCACTAAGAATTGTAATGTATAATTGCCTTGTAAAACTTATGTATATGTAATTTATATTGTATTTTTTTTAAATAATGAAAAAAAACTGGTCTAAACATGCCTCAATTTTTCTGTGGCTCTCTTTGCTACCTCATCAACTACCTCATTCAACAGTATTTCCACATGTGAAGGGTTCCACATGAATCTTACTTTATACCCAGTTTTTTTCTAATTTATTAACTTTCTCTCTACACTCTATCATCACAATATTCTGGTATACTGGGCGTCTGCTATTTAAAGACTCTAATGCTCCTTGGAGTTCAGCCTGGGTTGAAGAGACATTGTCAGTTAAGCGGCGTCCAATAACAGTATCTACAGTGCCGATGTCAGTGTACTCCCTGATCAAGACTCCACATCCTGCCTTCCCATCCCTAGCTACTGACCCATCACAATATACATGTAGAGTGTTTTCTGTAGGTAATTTTCTAATTATACAATCATACGTTGCCCTCAGCTCTCCTATTTCATACATTTTTTATTTTGCAAGGGAGTAATTACTAAATCTACATTACAATCCTCCCATGGTGGTGTGAATTTTCTCTTAGGCACAGCAATACACTCTGTAATAACATCATACTTTATAACATTAGAAAATAAGGTATTCATATATACTCTCTTCTTCATCATACACTGTTCACTACTTCTCACCTTTTGAACCGAGAGGATTAATTCATTAGCTCCCCCACCTCTCATTAATCTAATGGCAGAGGCTACATTTATCTCTACAATTCTATCCCCAATACTCTGCAGATTCAACTCCATCCTCATTATCTGAATCATAGCATTTCTTGGGCATCTTAAGAAAATTCTCATGGCTTCATTTTGTACCTTCTCCAACTTGCTCATCCTACCTTTACCAAAACAAGAAATGACAGGTGCAGCATAATCAATAAGAGATCTTACAGTACTCAAGTATACCATTGGTAGCACAGGGACTCCCACTCCCTTTCCACAGCATGCCAAGGCCTTCAGAGGTTGTAATCTCTTCCGACATTGACTCAACAGTCTGTTCATCTCAGCTTCAAGGGTATATCCAACATATATGTCTGAATATTTATATATATTAACTCTCTATATATTTTTACCGTTTATTTTCAATATAGTGGGCCTCTGACTTCTATATTCAAACTTAGTTTTGACTTCATTAACCACCAGTCCCATATGGTGACACAGGTTTCCGAAATTGTCCAACATTGTTTGAACCTTTGAAATATCTTTGCCCTGAAACAAAATATCATCGACATATATGATCCGAGTTACCCCATTTGAGAATCTCTTAGATGCTAAGTACATAAATACATTTAATCGCCAGAATCGCACCAAAATATTGTGAATATTAGGGTTTACCCAAAAACCTGAATAGAAAACCACGACCTAACCTTACCTTCTTAGTGTATGAGTACAAGCAATTTATTGCTTCTTAAATACAATTAGTACTTAACCTATAGCTATAATGATATTACAGTTTTAGAAAACTAATAAAACAAAACTAAAATCTTTCAATAAATTGTAAAGTAACTCCGGATATTTTCGAATTTTGTATAATATCTAATGTTTAATATAAGTGAAAAAGAAATTCTTTCTATTTAAAACTTGAGTATATAGAATTAAACATGAAAACTTCATTTTCAAATTCTGAGTGTCTTAACAAGGAGAAAATATGGTGAGGTAGATGTATAGGCACAATTAAGTGTAATTTTGTACTATTCTTAGTAGTCTGAAAATGTACTTATTACACTTAATATTATAAACGGTACTGTCAATTCGGAGGATGCGTTGCAGTAGTCAAACTCATAGGTGTGTATTATAGAGGAAGTATTGACAGATACTGAATGACAATACTGATACTGATTGACAGATATAAACAGATACAAACATGTTATATCTGTTAAGGTTTCTTATGTGGACCAGTTAGGGGGTCCAACGTGTGAACGGGTATTGGTCTACGGTATGGACATATTAGGGTGAAGGATGTGAACCTCTATGTACATAGTGGACTGTGATGTTTATCAGTAACCTGGCTTTGTAATCACGGTAAAAATAAACTCATTACCAGTAATTGACTGAAATGGGAAATAAATTCTTTATGTAATTGTTCACAGACTAATTATATATGATAAATACTAAGTTTTTGGGCTTCTGTGGTCATTCCTTATACTCAAATGTGTACCAAGAGACGAACAGTATATCTCTAAGAGTCTGGGGCCGGATTCAGGAAGGTACTTATGAAGGTTTTTCCTCTTAGCTAAGAACGTTTTCCCTCTTAACGCCTTCGTGGAGGCTACGTCCGTATTCAACTAGCTACCCTAAGTGGAAAAACCTTCGTAAGTTCATTCCGGGATTTAAGTGTGGTTTCGACCACTCGTAGCTTTACGTAAACTGGATATAAGTCATTTTTTCTCTACTACATAACACTGGGATCGATTTATGATATTGGAACATGACCAAAATATTATAGCTGGTGAATCTAGTGAAGAAGAGTCCTTCGTGTTAGTTATATATGCATTCTCTGCTTGAAACTTGAAGTAAATATGTGTTTGATGATAGTAGAATTAGTTTTATAATAGCAACATATTATACCCGTAGTTATTAAGTAAATAAACACTGGTGAACATGAAATATGAGAGAAGGTGATGAGCCCGGCCTGATGGGATCATTTACTATCACCTGTTACGGCCCTCTCGGGTCGCAACCGGGTTCTTACTCTGATGTTGTTAGAGGTAGGGCATCCGGCCCCAAGCTAATAGTGGCTTTCAAGGGATGTGATCTGTAATGCAAGTAAATTAAAGGGGAAGGGAAATAAAGGCAAAAACTTAATACTATAATTATTACCATCACCACAAATACTATATAAATGATTACACGGGGGGGGGGGGTATAAACACTATTATACACAACGTTGTCTTCTTCTGAAGACTCTGGACGTTCATGGTGCTCACGATGCTAAGCTCTTGGTGCTCTTGTGGCCTCACTATGAATCCTTCGATCCTCTTGAGTCTACCCTGGCCACGGGCCAGCCAAATCACAGTTCCACTGGGGGCACCGTCGTGGAGGCCGTCAACCACAAGTCCAGCTGGTAGCTGGCAGGTTCCAATCAGCGACGCTGGTTAGGCCACTCCACGATCGATACTAAGGTCGCGAACCCTAGTCAGGAGCCTCGTGTGATCCCACAGACCACTCTCCTTTCCACAACACCCCAGTGGTTAAGCGTCTCCACCAGTCGGTCCCGGGTATGACAATCCCTCAACTGCCACTTCACAGGCAGGCTAACACCACAGTGTTCATCCGGGGGGCGACTCACAGCTGCTGCAGCAAACACTTGGAGACAAGATGACTGCCTTGGGTAGACTCATCCAACGTTCATTACAGCAGTCCCAGGTCGACTCTGTAATCAGACACGTCATCAGTAATAGGGACACTCTAGGGCACGTCACTTACCGGCTCAGACCCAAACGTCAACCTATCCACTCCATAGATGGCGTTGCTGTCTGAGCGCCACCTCACCAGAGGTCAGCAGCGGCTGTGTTATGAGCTGATCAGGACGGGAAACTAGCTCTTGTGGCTAGTATTTCCTGTCCTCACTCGATGGCGCCGTCCATTTGGAGGGGGTTTCGGGAGCTGACCCACAGATGGCGTGGTCGTCACTGCTCCGTGCTCGGACGTTGGGCTCGGGTCCGTAACACCTCCCCACCAAAAGGAATTTGGTTTGGGGTTCTATAAAGAGAAACACAAACCAAATTAGTACGGGGACACAACTCCAAATGGACTCACGTACACTATAAACGGGAGTGATGAGGCTGTCTTGTCCACAGAACTGTACTACTGGGGAACTCTCGCACAAAGGAAACTTGCAGATGTAAGGCAATGACCTGCCTGATATACTTTTCCACACCTCCACCGAGATGTTAATCCGGAGCATAATCTCACCTCTCTCGAGTAAGAATTGGTGTAGACACGATCTGGGGTGAATCGACACTTCCCTGTGTTGTGACACCGATGATGGTTGGTTACAAACGGCATTTCTGGTACCGTTCCAGCTGTCCTTCAGGGAGACGGGAACCTGGAATACAGGGGTCTGATCATTCAGAGTGACAGCGACAGTGGGCAAGTCAGTACTTACTACACTCTCGCCTACTAGGCCCACACCTAGTTCCAACAGAGCTGCATGTACACCGTAGATGATGTCTGCTCTGCCACCGTCCGGTCGACCAACGTTCCGCATAACGCTGAATCCAGGCTCAGCAATCACACAGGGGGTGTCAACCTGTCGGAAACAGTCACTCTTATTATCATATCTCGTACCTCCTGTATCTACCATCACCTTCCAGGTCCCTCCTTTGACTGCATCACTCGCAGTGCAAATCTCCAATCCCTGAAATCTCTTCACGATGTTCAAGGGAGCCATCATCTGTCAGGTCGTCCACTGGTCCTTACTGAGAACACACACAAGAACAAAAAATACCGCTGGAAAACATTTGGTTAACGTAGGGACAAGTTTCCTGAGCTTGAAATGTCCATAGCCGGCTATAACCATTAGCCTGGTTTGGACCGAAGAGGGCACTAGACCTTTCGAACATACCTCACATGCCTCCGACGTCTGGGGATTCTCTGGCCGGTTCGATGAACGTGGTATCTTGCCATACCGCAAGTACTCAGGTGCCTTCGCTCCAGACTCGTTGGTATCCGTGGGTGCTTGCATACGAGACCTCTCTTCATGCTCAGTTGCCCCCACCATCGTAACCTCATGTTCCTTATCGGGAGAAGAATCAGGAGACTTTGCTATAATGCTGTCGATCTGTGGGTGAGAGGGAGGATTAAACATATTACCTGATTCCGGGTCTGACTGTACCTGGACATTACCACTGCCTGCTGTTACCTCAGACCTTGCTGTTCCGGCTGACTCGTCCGCGACCTTGGGAAGATTGTTGCTCCAATCTGTCACCAAGTCGTTGGCTAGTACCACGTCAATCCCAGCTATAGGTAAGGCATCAACTACTGCCAACGCACATATGCCGCTGAAGTAAGGCGAGTCGAGATGTACCGGCACTATGGGGGCGATGTACTGTGTCCTAGGAAACCCAACCAGGATAACCATTTGTCTCCCTTCCACACTCACTCCCTCGGGTAACGAGTTTTTCACGATCAGGGACTGGGCTGCTCCACTATCTCTGAGCACTGCAACTGACCTACCAGTATGATCACTCGATACATACCCGCCTGAAGTGTGAGGGGCGAACAAACTTGGTTCTTCCTGAGTAGTAGTAGACTGGCTTCCTGCTGGTGGTGTCACACAGCTCATCAACATCACCTCCCTACGAGCGCCGTTACCTCTTCTGCCTCGGCACATAGCAGCTACATGCCCTTTCTGCCCACAAGTCCAGCACACCATATTCCTCCTCGGACTACGGTGTTTCGGACTGTTAGGACTAGTCCTTCGAGGGCTACTTGGGGGCGTCTTCTCAGCGCTTCGTGGGACGGGGGTCTCCTCTTCCTGATGAGGTTTGTCAAACCGGCGTGGGCAATTCCTTGGGACATACTTAGCAGAAGGCCTATGCGTTAAAATGTACTCTTCAGCCATGGTGGCTGCCGCACTCAAGGTCTCCACCTGCTGCTCTTCCAAGTACGTCTTCAGGTCTTCAGACAGACAGTCTTTGAAATCCTCTAACAGTATGAGCTGCTCGAGGTCTTCTTTGGTCTCCACCTTCCGAGAGGCACACCACTCCTGGAAAAGTCGCTCCTTGATAGTGGCGAATTCGGTGAAAGTGTGCTCTGAGGTCTTTTTCAGGTTCCTAAACTTTTGCCTGTACGCCTCAGGTACCAATTGGTACGCCATGAGCACCACCTTCTTCACCTTGTCGTAATCGCCAGAGTCGTCAAGGGACAACGTGGAGTAGGCGATTTGGGCCTTCCCAGTCAAGACTGGCTGTATCATGATGGCCCAATTCTCCCTTGGCCACTCCAAAGAGGCTGCGACTTTCTCGAAGGCCGCGAAGAACTTCGACACTTCCTTCTCATTGAATTTTGGGACCATTTTGATGTTCCTCACCGGATCGAAAACACTTGTTTCCATTCTTTGCCTCCCACCACCTAATCTCAATACTTCTAGCTCATGTTGTCTCTGTCTTTCTTTTTCTTCTCTCTCTCGCTGTTTCTCTTCCCTTTCTCGCTCTTCTCTCTCTCGTTTCTCTTCTCTTTCTCGCTCTTCTCTTTCTCTTTCTCGTTCTTCTCTCTCTCGTTTCTCTTCTCTTTCTCGCTCTTCTCTTTCTCTTTCTGCTTTCCTTTCTTCTAATTCTAAACGCCTCATCTCTAATTCTTTATCTTGTCTCTCTCTTTCCATTTCTAATTTCTTCCATTCTATCTCACGATTAATTTCCAAGGCTCGCATTTTTACTGTAAGTAAACTTATATTCAGCTCACCCGCATCGCTGTCAATGTCACTGCCTTTATCTTCCTTTTCAGTGGAAACTACTTCCTCACTTTCTTTCATACCTTGTGCCTCACTTTCCTGTTTCTCCTCGGCCTTCAAATGCTTGTGAACCTTGGACAAGATCTTCACACGGGAATCACTGGCTCGTATCTTGATCTCCAGGTAGGCACTAACTAGTACGAGTTCCTGTTTCCCCAGATATTTTAATCTGGCAAGACAGTCCTCCCTGTTCAGAAAAGCCTGAACATCGTCCAGAACGTCGATGGTCGATTTTTCTGCCATTGTCACTTGGTACACTAGCACTTAACACACCGCTTTCACTTTAGCACTTAACGCACCGAGCACTGTTCTACGTCAATATTGCACTTTACCGCACCAAACACTGCACTTGCCAATATTGCACGTAATTACTCCGGGCACCGCACTACACAATATTGCACTTAATCACAGCGAGCACTTTGCTCTACAATATTGCACTGAATCTCTCTGAGCACCGCACTACACAATATTGCACTTAATCACAGCGAGCACCGCACTGCACAATATTGCACTTAGTCACTCCGAGCACCGCACAGGACGTATAACGTCCTAATAGTCACACACAGGGGGAATTATTTACAGGGATTGCGCCACTTCACCACCCCTGTCAAACATACTTGACAAGGGGTCGGATCCCGCTGGGGATGCCAATTATGTTACGGCCCTCTCGGGTCGCAACCGGGTTCTTTCTCTGATGTAAGTAGAGTTTGGGTATCCGGCCCCAAGCTAGTAGTGGCTTTCAAGGGATGTGATCCGTAACGCAAGTAAATTAAAGGGGCAGGGAAATAAAGGCAAAAACTTAATACTATAATTAACACCGTCACCATAAATAATATATAAAAGATTACACAAGGGGGAGGTATAAACACTAGAATACACAACGTTGTCTTCTTCTGAAGACTCTGGACATTCACGGTGCTCACGATGCTAAGCTCTTGGTGCTCTTGTGGCCTCACTATGAATCCTTCGATCCTTTTGAGTCTACCCTGGCCACAGGCCAGCCAAATCACAGTTCCACTGGGGGCACTGTCACGGAGGCCATCAACCACAAGTCCAGCCGGTAGCTGGCAGGTTCCAATCAGCGACGCTGGTTAGGCCACTCCACGATCGATACTAAGGTCGCGAACCCTAGTCAGGAGCCTCGTGTGATCCCACAGACCACTCTCCTCGCCACAACACCCCAGTGGTTAAGCGTCTCCACCAGTCAGTCCCGGGTACTACAATCCCTCAACTGCCACGTCACAGGCAGGGTAACACCACAGTGTTCATCCGGGGGGCGACTCGCAGCTGCTGCAGCAAACACTTGGAGACAAGACAACTGCCTTGGGTAGACTGATCCAACTTCCATTACAGCAGTCCCAGGTCGACTTTGTAATCAGACACGTCATCAGTAACAGGGACACACTAGGACACCTTACTTACAGGCTTAGACACAAACGCCCGACGTATCCACTCCATAGATGGCGTTGCTGTCTAAGCTCCACCTCACCAGAGGTCAGCAGCGGCTGTGTTATGAGCTGATCAGGACGGGAAACTAGCCCTTGTGGCTGTTATTTCCTGTCCTCACATGATGGCGCCGTCCATTTGGAGGGGATTTCGGGAGCTGACCCACAGATGGCGTGGTCTTCACTGCTCCGTGCTCGGACGTTGGGCTCGGGTCCGTAACACCCCCCTGCAGTTTTCAAAATGTCCGAAATGTCGGAAATTTGACTCCTGAGCGTGATTTTTGAGCCAAATTCTGACTCTCTGCACCTATTTTTAGTTTCAAATTACGACGTTTCATACCGAAAATATGCCAATTACTGAAAACGGCAATGGGTCATATTTTGCCCAAACCCCCTACAGTTTTCAAAATGTCTGAAATGTCGGAAATTTGACTCCTGAGCGTTATTTTTGAGTCGTATTCTGATTCTCTGCGCCTATTTTTAGTTTCAAATTACGACGTTTCATACCGAAAATATGCCAATTACTGTAAACAGCGATGGGCCATATTTTGCCCAAACCCCCCTGCAGTTTTCAAAATGTCTGAAATGTCGGAAATTTGACTCCTGAGCGTGATTTTTGAGCCGAATTCTGACTCTCTGCACCTATTTTCAGTTTCAAATTACGACGTTTCATACCGAAAATATGCCAATTACTGTAAACGTCGATGGGTCATATTTTGCCCAAACCCCCCTGCAGTTTTCAAAATGTCCGAAATGTCGGAAATTTGACTCCTGATCGTGATTTTTGAGCCGAATTCTGACTCTCTGCACCTATTTTCAGTTTCAAATTACGACGTTTCATACCGAAAATATGCCAATTACTGTAAACGGCGATGAATCATATTTTGCCCAAACCCCCCTGCAGTTTTCAAAATGTCTAAAATGTCGGAAATTTGACTCCTGAGCGTGATTTTTTATCCGAATTCTGACTCTCTGCACCTATTTTCAGTTTCAAATTATGAAGTTTCATACCGAAAATATGCCAATTACTGAAAACGGCGATGGGTCATATTTTGCCCAAACCCCCTGCAGTTTTTAAAATGTCTGAAATGTCGGAAATTTGACTCCTGAGCATGACTTTGGAGCCGAATTCTGACTCTCTGCACCTATTTTCAGTTTCAAATTACGACGTTTCATACCGAAAATATGCCAATTACTGTAAACGGCGATGGGTCATATTTTGCCCAAACCCACCTGCAGTTTTCAAAATGTCTGAAATGTCGGAAATTTGACTCCTGAGCGTGATTTTTGAGCCGAATTCTGACTCTCTGCACCTATTTTCAGTTTCAAATTACGACATTTTATACCGAAAATATGCCAATTACTGAAAACGGCGATGGGTCATATTTTGCCCAAACCCCTCTGCAGTTTTCAAAATGTCTGAAATGTCGGAAATTTGACTCCTGAGCGTGATTTTTCATCCGAATTCTAACTCTCTGCACCTATTTTCAGTTTCAAATTACGACTTTTTATACCGAAAATATGCCAATTACTGAAAACGGCGATGGGTCATATTTTGACCAAACACCCCTGCAGTTTTAAAAATGTCTTAAATGTCGGAAATTTGACTCCTGAGCGTGATTTTTGAGCCGAATTCTGACTCTCTGCACCTATTTTCAGTTTCAAATTACAACGTTTCATACCGAAAATATGCCAACTTCTGTAAACTGCGATGGGTCATATTTTGCCCACCCCCCTGCAGTTTTCCAAATGTCTGAAATGTCGGAAATTTGACTCCTGAGCGTGATTTTTGAGCCGAATTCTGACTCTCTGCACCAATTTTCAGTTTCAAATTACGACGTTTCATACCGAAAATATGACAATTACTGTAAACGGCGATGGGTCATATTTTGCCCAAACCCCCCTGCAGGTTTCTAAATGTCTGAAATGTCTGAAATTTGACTCCTGAGCGTGATTTTTTATCCGAATTCTGACTCTCTGCACCTATTTTCAGCTTCAAATTACGACTTTTTATACCGAAAATATGCCAATTACTCAAAACGGCGATGGGTCATATTTTGCCCAAACCCCTCTGCAGTTTTCAAAATGTCTGAAATGTCGGAAATTTGACTCCTGAGCGTGATTTTTCATCCGAATTCTGACTCTCTGCACCTATTTTCAGTTTCAAATTACGACTTTTTATACCGAAAATATGCCAATTACTGAAAACGGCGATGGGTCATATTTTGCCCAAACCCCCCTGCAGTTTTAAAAATGTCTTAAAAATCGGAAATTTGACTCCTGAGCGTGATTTTTGAGCCGAATTCTGACTCTCTGCACCTATTTTCAGTTTCAAATTACAAAGTTTCATACCGAAAATATGCCAATTGCTGTAAACTGCGATGGGTCATATTTTGCCCACCCCCTGCAGTTTTCCAAATGTCTGAAATGTCGGAAATTTGACTCCTGAGCGTGATTTTTGAGCCGAATTCTGACTCTCTGCACCAATTTTCAGTTTCAAATTACGACGTTTCATACCGAAAATATGACAATTACTGTAAACCGCGATGGGTCATATTTTGCCCAAACCCCCCTGCAGTTTTCAAAATGTCTGAAATTTGACTCCTGAGCGTGATTTTTTATCCGAATTCTGACTCTCTGCACCTATTTTCAGTTTCAAATTACGACTTTTTATACCGAAAATATGCCAATTACTGAAAACGGCGATGGGTCATATTTTGCCCAAACCCCCCTGCAGTTTTCAAAATGTTTGAAATGTCGGAAACTTGACTCCTGAGCGTAATTTTTGACCCGAATTCTGACTCTCTGCACCTATTTTCAGTTTCAAATTACGACGTTTCAAACCGAAAATATGCCAATTACTTTAAACGGCGATGGGTCATATTTTGCCCAAACCCCCCTGCAGTTTTCAAAATGTCTGAAATGTCGGAAATTTGACTCCTGAGCGTGATTTTTTATCCGAATTCTGACTCTCTGCACCTATTTTCAGTTTCAAATTACGACGTTTCATACCGAAAATATGCAAATTACTGAAAACGGCGATGGGTCATGTTTTGCCCAAACCCCCCTGCAGATTTTAAAATGTCTGAAATGTCGGAAATTTGACTCCTGAGCGTGATTTTGAGCCGAAT